>NW_027100070.1:900000-1035579 GCF_031753505.1 Anomalospiza imberbis
GAAAGCCAACCAAGGGAGACCAGAGGGAGGGCACCCTTCCAGTTTCTCTTGGGCATGGCCGCAAAACAACCCCTGCTGCTTCTTCCTCCCGCTGTGTTTGGGCTGTGCTGGTGGCAGAGCCAGCCAGGTTGTGCTCTGCGTTCCAAAGCCTGTTGAGACCAGGCATGAAAAGTGCTGCATGCACAGTGGAGAGTCCTGGAAGGTGCTGGCAAGAGCGTCCTGCGGGAACAGGGCTCTGGGCTCTGGCTGGAACAGCCTGATTTTGCTGCAGTGACCGCAGGCAGGAGTTGAGGCAGGTGAAGAGGCAGCAGGCAGCTTGTGTTTGTAGAGGGCCTGGGGCTGCCCCTCTGAACCTCCACCTGGAAACACACTTGGGGGAATACGAGCTACAGCCGGAGTGCCTGTCCTGAAAGGACCTGAAGTCATTCAGCCTTGCCAGCTTTTCTTAAGAGTGTGTTGGTGTTCCCCAGGACAGCTACACATGTGGGGAAATGCCTTTGGAGGAAAGGGGCTTGCTTCTCAAGGAAAGTGCTTCCCAGGGAGCTCCCAGTAATGTGGGTGCAAGGGTCCTCCTTTGGCTCTCTGTGGTCCTTTCACTGCCTGAGGCCCATTGCACTTGGCAGAGGGGCAGGGCAAGGGAGAAGGCTGTGAAGAGCAGGTTTCGCATCCGCCTGGACCTGTGGAGACCAACCCAAGCACCTGCAGCATGGTGTGTTCCCCCCTTTGGACAGAGGCGTGAGCAGGAGCATCTCTGTCCAGCCGTGAGCCCCAAAGCTCTCTCTGAGAGCTGTGAATTAAAAGGCCTTTACACACACACTTTTCACATCTTCCCTGTCTGCCGTGTTTCAACTCTTGGCAATGTGCATGTGGCTCTTGCTTGGTGAAAGCTGCTGTGGCCCAGGGCCAGCACAGAGCTGGGCTGGGTGGGCCAGGCAGTGTGGAGAGTCTTGGCTGATCTTGGTGTGTCCCTGGCCTCAGAAAAGGCTGGGAAGGTTTGCCTCCCAAGGCGTCCTGCTCATTGGCTCTCCCTGTGCACCCTGGAGAGAACAAGGTAGGCATTTCTGGCAGCTGGGCATCAGCAGGCCTGAAAGTGGGGCTGTGTTGTGGAGCGAGCCCAGCTGAGATACCCTGAGAGCAGCCCAGTGCTCCTCGCTCCCCTGTGCTGACACGTGAGTGTTTGTCTGGTTTCGGGATGGCCCTGGCTGTGTGAGGGGTGCTACGTGGACACGAGACAGCCGGTCCTGTCCTGCTGGGTCCCAGCAGTGCCTCGCAGCAATCCTGCATCCACGTCAGGATGCTGGCCAAGAGACGTCCTGGAAGCTGAGGCAGCTGATTTTAAGCTTGTGCAGGTGCCTACAGGCCAAGGCCAATGCTGTTCCCTCAGGATACAGCAGTCCTGAGGGGTCTCCCTCATTCAAACAAATCGGCAGACAAATGCATTGTCAGCCAAAAGTCCTTTTATTGACCTGGCAGGTGGGCAAGGGTCTGCACCCACTGAAATATTTCTCCACCATGTATAAATTTCAGTGGGTTGATGTAGGAGTTGTATCAAAATCACCATCCATCTTTACACTGCTGAGGTGATTCCATAGGCAGGCGGTTGGAAATACATTGTGTCAGGTTCCCATACTTGAAGCTGATGTCCAGGCCCTGGCCAGGAGCGGTCTCGATGCCCCAAAGCAGCACAAAGTCTTCGTCACGGCTTCCCTGCACAGGGCTGATTCCACACTTGCCCTTAGTTCTTCTGGTAGACTGTGTCTAAAGCTTTTTGTCAGGTCACTCTCATGTCAAGTTAGGCCTGCCAGGTTTTTGTTATGCTAACTGGTGCTAAGTACTTAGGCATGTCTGTGCTAATTACTTGTTTACTCATGTGAATTGCTTGTGCTTACTTATGTCAAACCAAGGCCTTGTTCCATCCCCAAAGGTGCCTGAGGCCACCCGCTCCTTGTGGCACCAGTTGCTTTCCTGTGGAATGTTCTACCTCCCCAGGGTAAAGAGGGAGCTGCAGATAGAGCTTGCCAGGCTGCTCTCCATCCTTTCCCAGCACTCCTGGTGAAGTGGAGAAGTCCGAGCTGAGCGCAAAGGTGCAAATGGAACAGCCGTGCACAGGAAGGCTCGGTGGGAAGGATGATCCAGGATCCATAGGCCTGGCAGCCTGAGCGTGCTCCAGGGGAAGGCCTTGGAGCAGATCCTCCTGAGTGCCATCCCACGGCACCTGCAGGGAACCAGGGCGTTTGCTGGAGGGTGGGAAAGCTCTGCGGAGGGATGGGGACAGCTGGGGCTCCTGGCAGAGTGTTGAGGGCTTCTGTGCGGGAGTTTGGGGGGCTTGGTGCTGGTGGGGTGTTGGAGAAGGAGTTGTCTGGAAAGTGAGAGGTCTAGGCTGGAATTTGAGTCAGTTTGAAGGCAGCATCTGTGCTTTGGCACAGCTTTGGTTACGGAGGCCAGAAGGAATATCTGTGACTTTTCCTCTTCATGGTCCTGATTCTCCTGCAGGGAACAAGAGGGGAGAGCTGTACTTTACTGGCCACTCAGATCTCTGTACCAGGGGGAGGATTAGCCCTTTTGCCATCTACTCATTTCTTTGGGCTACTTTTCTACCACTGAGTGGACTTTGATTTCTTGAGAGCTTTTATTTCTTTAGAGAATTAGGATATGATCATCCATTCATAGAAAACCAAAGAATGGCCCTTGTTTTTTTCCTTTTTTTGTGTAGTGTTATGTTTTGTAAAGTGACCCTCAGTGGATGAGGTTAAGGCAAATGAGTTGCTGCTTTGAGATTGGAAGCAAAATTCCAACTCTTCACCTCCTCAGGCCATCCCAATTAGTTTGGGAAGTTTGCAACTTTCTGGAACTACTTGAGTCGAGCAATGGGAAGTAAAGCTTTCCTGAATTGAGGATTCTTACTTGCCAGACTCTTCTGTGCCTTCACCACTAAGGTGTTTTTGTGCTGAAGGCAATAACTGCAATGAGAAAATAATTTCAGCATGGTGTAAGAGCTTCTGACAGAGACCAAGTGTTGCCAGCAGTTGCTCCAGGTGCTCCTGCCAACAGCCCCTGTAGGACAGAGCACAGCCCCCAGTGCACGTGGGCTTTGGCTCCCTCTGGCACAGGAGCCCCCCATGGGCACAGGTCTCTGGGGCAGGAGACGGGCACCGGTGCTGCCAGGGCTCGGGGGGTGGCAGGTCTGCTTGGGCAGGGACTGTGCCACACCTGCTGATGTCAGCGTTCCCCGGGCCCCAGGGGTCAGGGCAGCATTCGTGCCCTGGCCCACACGTTCCTTGTCTGTGTCACACCTGCGGGTTTAGGATGGCCACCAGCCGGGACGTGTCCCAAGGAGGCCGTGCCAGCTTCTGTGAAGGCCCCGTGCCCTTCCCAGCACGGCTGCATCGGCAGCCCTGGGGGCTCCTTCTGCTGCCCTGAGCCTGCAGAGCAGGGCAGCGTTTGCTGATGGTTTCAGCCATTCCTAAAGATCCTGTTGGGCTGTCTTAGACACTTGGGGTGAGGGATTCCTTCCAACCTGAGCCACTTTGGGTGGGCTGGGGGCGGCCCCAGGGCAGCGGGCAGTGTGTGCAGGGGTCCTTTGTGACACGGTGCAGCACGGTCACCATGGCATGGAACGGGACAGCGTGTCCAAGGGCCCTTTGTGACACGGGGTGACATAGGAGCTGGCGGTGACAAGACCACGCCACAGTGCTCGGAGCACGCGACGGGACAGGACGGGACAGAGCGGTGCCATGAGGAGCCCCCGCACAGCGCACTCGTTCGTGTCTGACCCGGAGCCTTTCTGAGGCGTTATTCCTGCAGCTGACCTCGAGGCCTGACCACAGGACTTGGTGACCCGTGGCCTTCCCGAGGCTGCTCTCCTGCAGGTGTCCTCGAGGGCAGACCGTGGGCCTTGGTGCCCTGGAGGCATCTCCCATCCCTGCCACCGGTGCCCCCGAGGCCAGACCATAATCCTCGACAGGAGTCTCCTGTCCTTGTGGCAGGAGCCCTCAAGACCAGAGTGCAGGACTTGCTGTCCTGTCGCCTTCCTGAGGCTTCTCTCTTGAAGATGCCTTCCAGGCACGACTGCAGGCCTTGCTGACTCGGAGCTTTTCCGAGGCATCTCTCCTGCAAGTTGTCACAAATCCGATCACTGAAATGGAGCAGAGACCCACGAGAGTGCCCAAGCTGGCCTGGGTGGAGGAGAGGAAGAAGGCCCTGGAGCTGGCCCAGCAGAGGAGACTGAAGAGGTGGTGCAGTTCAAGCCTCAGCAGGAGAGTGAGTTGCAGAGCTGGGCTGCTGGGCTGGTGGCTGCAGCCAGCTTGGCCACATCCCATCCCATGGCATCCCATGGTATCCCATGGCATCCCATCCAATCCCAGCCCATCCCAGCCCATCCCCTGGGCACTTGCCCATGGACAGGACTAAAGAGGGGCTGGGCAGACACCCCACAGTGCCCGTGCTCCATCCCCTGGGGCATCCCAGGGCTGTCCCTGCGTGGGGAGCGCAGGGCTGGGCTGTGTTCTCCGGCCTCTCCCGCAGCCCCTCAGCTCAGGCTGCGCTCGCTCTTTGCCAGGTGCAGCCGTGCAGCGCACACAAGAGCAGGAACGCACCCGTGGCCTCTTCCACAGAACAGCGCAGGTACCTGCAGCCATCCCCAGCTGGGCTGGGCCTGCTGTCACCGCTCAGCCGAGCACTGCGCTTGGAGCATTCCGTGGAACATCCCTGGCTTCCTGCCCTTCTCCTACAGCTGGTTTGCAAATTCATCAAGAGGATTCGGGAGGAAGAGACCAGCACCATGGGCACAGGGCTCAGAGCATATTCGCACATCTTCAAAACCAAGACCTGTGCTGCCCTGCTGTATATGCTCGTAGAGGAGGGGTTTTCCAATCCAAAGCAAGTAAGCAGCCTGTGGCCAGGATTTCATCCTCCCAGGATTGCTTGGCCTCCCAAGCCATGCCTACTGGTCACTGGAAGCCTTTGAGGCCATGGCCGTGTGGTGGCAAGGAAAGCACTTCTCTGGGGAAGCTGGGGACATTCCTCCCTCTGGCAGCTTTCCAAGTCTCCCCTGCCTTCTCCAGGTGCCTGCCATGGTGAGGTACATCCACCAGTGGCTCATGGGCAGTCAGTTTGCTGAGCACAGGCTGAACAGGGCCCTGCTGGATCCCACCAACGAACAGCCTGCTGATGTACTAAAGTGTCCTGGTTTTGGGCAAATTTGGGAGAAAACCTTCAGAAGGAGCCCCCAGAAAGCAAACCCACACAGCACTTGCTCACCTGGCTTGGGAAGAATTTCCTCAGAGAGTAGTGGAAACAACCTGTTTATTGAGCAGGCAAAGCACTCCCCAGGACAAAAAATGAACAACACCAGATGACAAAAAGTCTTTCTACGGTCTGAAGAGGTGACAAATTCAGAAGGTCTCTCCTGGGAGTGGTTGCCTAGTTATCGGTCTCCGGTGCTGGAGATGGCTGCTGCAGGTCACAAAATGCAGGCTCTCGGTGTGTCTTGGTGTTTCCCAGGTCCCAATCATGAGCAGGTTCAAATGGTATTCAGGAAAGGGAAAGAAAAAAAACAGTCCAGGGAAAAAATTGGATTGCCTAGCTAAACTAACTAATAAGCAAAAGCAAGGGCAAAAGCAAAAAGCAGGAGCAAGAGCAAAGTGAAAGCAAGCAAGCCAGCAAGCAAGCAAAAAAGCCAGCAAGCCCTAGCCTCTCCTAGACACAGACTTTGGGGAGAGGTGAGCCAGCTGATAACAAGACAAAACAAACCTTCACTTTTCGGAGCCAGTCCCGAAAGCACAGAACATAACATCAAGCATAAACAGAACACACAATTGGGGATGCAAGCACCATAATGTCACCCTAGGACATTCCACCCCTTATCTCCGAATCGTCAACATAACTACCAAACATCATGTAAAAACTTCATCAGGTAAAAACTTTCATCTTTCACTTACTCAGACACATTTCCTTCCATCTCACTTGCTCAAACCTTTGACACACATTTCCTTCTGTCTCATGTCTGTGTGGTTTAATGCAAAGACAGTGGCAGTAACATCCAACAAACAGTGATATTTGCATATGAGGCTCACCCGACAATCAGATCTCCCTGAGGTACACATTGAGTTCTTCCATATTTCTGCATTATTCACCATGTACAACCTGGTCCCTGAGCAAAGACAATCCCACCAATGGGTTTGTCTGTACTCGAGGCAGAGTTGATCCACACTGTCTTCCCTAACAAACCTCTGATATGTGCCACTGGGATTTTATCTACCTGGATCGGAACAGCATATAAAAAGGAGCAGTTCCAAACATATGGCACATGATGCCAATCAGCCTTCTGATGAGCCTGTGACATTTCTTACTCAACAGTGACACTGCAGTGCTGGCCACCAGGCCGGCTTGCCAAGGGAGGCTTCTGGCCATGCCCTGCAAGCAGCTGCTGCTGCCAAAGCGCCTTTGGTGCCTCAGGCTCTCCCTGGCACAGCTCCCAGCACGGCACTCTGTCCTCGTGCCCGAGGCCTTCCCTGTGCTGGGGCTGGCCTGGGGCTTTTCCTGCAGCGGGACCTGCCCTGCTCCTGGCACAGGAAAGGCAGTTCCTGCTGGAGCAGGAGGCTCTGCCTACAATGGGCTCAAACCACTCCAGCAAGGCCCTGGTGACGTCAAAATTGCTTCCTAGAGCAGAATAGTCTATAATTGGTATAGCTCCTATGTTGAGGAGTAAATAACTATTTTTTAAATTTTATTCTGTGTTGTAAATAGACCGTTTTATCTAATAATGATCAGAATCAATCATAGCTGTATTTATACAGAATTATCTGGTATTCCATCGTTTATCTTTTGGGACAAATTGCATTAAGGTTCAATTCCACCTGTCCAATCTGCAGGGTCGGGATGGGATCCACTAGCTGCCAGTCTCTTCTTTTAGAAGGAATTCTAGAAGTCTAGGGGTCCTGCAGGGGTTTGAGGATCTATGTTGGCTGTTGGGGGACATTTCTCCATCTCATGACTCAGCAGGAGTTTCTCCAGTAAGGAAATAAAGCTTTTGCCTGAAGCTCCCACTCTGCCCATGACAGGAACCCCTGTGAGTGCCCGTAACATCCTGGCTCTTTGGCAGCCTGGGGACTCCTGGGATGTCACTGTGGAGCCCCGGTGAGTGCCTGTGACAGATCGGTGCCTTTGCAGCCCAAGGTCCCCTGGGATGTCACCATGGGATGGCTGTGACTGCCTCTGACCACACGTCTCTTTACCATCCCCAGAAACCCCTGGGAGGTCTCCATGGAGCCCCTGTCTCTGCCTGTGACATTCCAGCTCTTGAGCAGCCTGGAGGCTCTTGGAAAGTCCCCATGGAACCCTTCTGAGTGCCTGTGACAAATCTGATCCTTAGCAGGCAAACATCACCAGGAAGCCCTGTTGCTGTGGTCAGTTTCCCTGGCAACCATCACCACCCCCTGTTGCTATACTCTATTTCCATGGTAACCATCACCAGCCCCTGTTGCTATGGTCAGTCCCTGGGCAGCTCCATGGAGACCCCATGCCAGGGGTGGTTGCCATGGACACCAGCTCAGGCCTGGAGCCCGAGCCCGTTGCCATGGAACCATTGGCAGTCCCATCCCCAGGGCCATGGGATCCCAGAACCACAGAACTGGCTGAGCTGGGAGGGACCCATCAGGATCCTCGAGTCCAACTGCTGGCCCTGCACAGGACACCCCAACAATGCCAGCCTGGGCCTGGCAGTGGTGTCCAAACGCTGCTGGAGCTCAGAGAGCCCTGGAGCTGTGACCCTTCCCTGGGGAGCCTGGGCAGTGCCCCAGCAGCCTCTGGCCAAAAACCTTTTCCTGAGATCCAACCTCAGCCTGCCCCGTCTCAGCTGCAGCCACTCCCTCCACTCCTGTCCCTGGGCACCAGAGTGAAGAGGTTCCCACAGCCCCAGCCAGGGACCCGCTCCCAAGGCTGTTGCCATGGCCACCAGGGCTGGGACCAGCTGGGATGCTCGGCTTCCAAGGGCTGGGGTTCAGGAATGGGATTCCCCAATTTCCTGTTCCTGCTAAAACCGCACTGCCCCTCGCTGCCCTCCCGCCTCCCATGGAAAGCACAAAAGGCAAAGATCCTGGGCTGGGAGGAGAACAATTTACTGGGAACAGCAACGAGACAAGGAACAAACAGGACCAGAAACAATATTGATAACAGAAGGGATAAGAAAAACTATTTAAAGGAAAAACTACATCACAACTGACTGGCTCTTCCTGGCCATGTGTTTCCTTTTGTCTGGAAAGGACACCCTTCTCCTCGGGGACACAAAGAGAGAGAGAGTCCCTTTCCTGCCCCTGGCAATGACCTGAGGTGGGAGTGAATGTAATGACAGGGCCATGGCCAGACCCTCATGTTCTTTGATCCCACACCATGTCATTGGCAGGGGCAGGAAAAGGGAAAGATCTCTTCCCAGCATGCATCACAGGGAACATGGATCACCAGAGCTCTTCCCAACATGGGTTCTCCCATGGGGGATGGAGCTGGAGCAGTGCACAAAGCTCTTCCTGGAGCTAGGGCATTTGCAGGGCTTCCCTTGTTGGTGTCTCCGTTGGTGTCTGGTCAAGTGAGAGCTCCTGGAGAAGCTCTTCCCACACTGGGGACACATGTAGGGCCTCTCCCTGGTGTGGATGTGCTGGTGCCTGATGAGGTGGGAGTTTTGCTTGAAGCCCTTCCTGCAGTGGGGGCAGCGGAAGGGCCTCTCCCCGGTGTGAATCCGCTGGTGCTTGAGAAGAATGGATCTGGTCTGAAAGCTCTTCTGACAGTTGGGACATTCGTAGGGCCTCTCCCCAGTGTGGATCATTTGGTGGATGATCAGTTGGGACTTCTGGCTGAAGCCCTTCCCACATTCCCCACATTTGTATGGCCTCTCCCCAGTGTGGATCCTCTGGTGGCGGATCAAGTGGGACCTTCGGCTGAAACTCTTCCCACATTCCCCACAATCGTAGGGCCTCTCCCCAGTGTGGATGCGTTGGTGGATGATGAGGTTGGATCTGTAGCTGAAGCCCTTCCCACACTCCCCACACTCATACGGCCATTCCCCGGTGTGGATCATCTGGTGGCAGATCAGGTGGCAGCTCTGCCTGAAGCTCTTCCCACACTGCAAGCACTTGTAGGGCTTCTCCCCATCATGAAGCTGCTGATGGCCCACCAGCTCCGAGCTCTGGCAGGAGCTCTGCCCACCTTCCTGGCACAGGGTGGGTCTTTCCTCCTCAGAGCACCCTGAGCTGGGTTTCCAGCTCCTCCTCCTGTGGGATCTCCTGGGCTTTTCCTCCCCGTTGGATTCCTGCGCCATGGAGCCGCTCAAAGCAGCCTCTGACACGAGGTTCTGCCATGGGGATTTGTCCTTCCTGGTCTCCATCTTCAGCTCCTTGTCTGGGGGAGGAAGGACAAGGAGAGGTTGGGATTTGCCTCTGTGCCCTAGGGAAGGGGAAGGATATCCCCCCAGTGCATCCCTGGCAGGACTGCGTTGGCAGCGAGGTTGTCCTGTAGTTGGGGGCCGTGCTGGGCTGAGAGATGGAGCAGGAGAGAGGGGGAAAGGGGCAGTGACTTCCTCCTCACCTGCCTGGGTTTCCAGGGGCTCCTTCCCCTTCCTCGCAGCCTTCTCCTCCATTTCACAATGGTTTGGAGAAGGAAAATTCTGTTTTGGGAGGAAAACAAGGGATGAGCACATTGAGCCTTGTACTGGTTTGAAGGCAAACCAGGAGGAGAGTCTAAGCCAGAATTACAATTTAATAAAAAAAAATCAATATCAAGGCAATGATACAGAAACACTGGCTTAATCTGACAGAGTCAGGATTTAACCTGACACCCCGTTGGTCAGGGTGGTGGTAGCAGTCTGATGAAATGGAGGCTCCAGCCCTGTTGGAGTGATGATCGTGATTCTGTCAAAGCAGTGATCCTGCAGAAGGGATCACCTGATGGGTCTTGCTCTGAAGGTCCAGTGGTGGTTACGGAGCTCTTGTCCTCTGGGAATCCAGTAGGCAAGGTGGTCCTGGTGTTGCAAGGGTGAGATTATATCCAGGTAGGAATGCTTGGTTCCTCCCCCTGGGCGGAGCATCCCACAATGGGATGATGTAATTTTATCAGTCCTGCAGTGGCACTCAATGGCCCATTAACAGAAGATTGCCCCTGGAGGGCGTTATCAGGGCTGAGCCATGGAAGAGATAAAGAACACTGCCCCACCTGCCTATCACAGTTTATGAAGATGGTGACTGAAAACATACTTTGGGTTACATCTTACATTGCACCCTGAAACAGTGAGGCAATCCCTGCTCGGGGTGGGGGGTGAACACCACCCCCTTTCCCAAACTGGCTCAGGTGTAAAACCTCCACCCTGGGAAGGCCACGCACACAGGGGACAATGTCACACTTGCCCCACCTCAGGGGAGGTCTCTGTCCCTGTCACTCCCTTGCTCTCCCCCCTTTTCTCTTTCTTCCATCTCTCCCTCTACCTCACATTTACTGTTCAATAAAATCCACTTGGGATTTGGTCTCATTAGCACCTTAATTGTGGCAGAGGCACCTCTCTAACAATTTTATTAACCAGATTGAGACATTATTTTGGTGCAGTGAGTTCAGGGCACTGATGTCTGACCCCAAGTGCCTTTGACAACAGCATGGTTTCCTCCTCTCAGGCGGTTATGGTTCTTTCTGGAGGAACTCTTGGAAACTTCAATGCAGGTTCTTCAGTGTGACTTTTGGGAGAACTTATGAGGAAAATGGCTGTTGTGGGTGGCCAGTGTAAAGAAAATATTTTGTTGTCCTTCCTAGAAAAGTTTGTTAAAATCACTGGAGGAAAGGGAGCAAATGATACCAGCAAGACTGACAAGGATCATTCAGCACAAGGTGAGGAACACAAGGCTGCACGAAGTCGTACAAGAAGCCCAGCTCAAATAGCTAAATTCCCCAATAAGTCCCAAATTCACAGGCTTGGGGGCTTTGCCATATGAGTTAGTTAGATATGATAGTTAGAGAAAGTAGCATGTACTTTTAGTATCCTCTTTTATATAGTATATTAATGCATTATAGCATAATTATAATAAAGAAATCATTCAGCCTTCTGAACTGGAGTTAGACATCTTCATTCTTCCTATTGGGTTCACCTGCATCTAGAACAGCCAAATGTGAGAATCATTTTTCTCTTCATCCCTGTCACCTTTGTGACAGGTAGACTGAGCTTTCCCTTCCCTTTATTCATCTGTATTGGGCCAAACTTCCACTTTTCTTTTATTGGAACCTGCCAGTAGCTGAGCTGGAGCTGTGCAGGAACCAATGAAATTTGGAATTGCCACAGAATTGCTTCTATTGTCGGTTTGTTCATGTTTGGGATTTGTTTGCATTTCCATCACAAGTGACTTGTGGGAATATCAAATATTCATCAAAGTATTTTATGCAGAGTTAAGTTTGATTTCTGCTGAGATTATTTTGTCTGTTGCCGAAGGGATGCTCCAGGGCAGTCTGTGCCTCTCGCCCTGGAGGATGCTTGGGAGGGGCTTGGGGGGGTTGTCCCTGTCCCTTTTACCCCAGGCCATTCCCCAGGGTCTGTCCCTGTCATCCAAAGCCATTCCCCAGGGGGTGTCCCTCTCTCACCTCAGACCATTCCCCATGGGGTGTCCCTGTCCCTGTCACCCCAGGCCATTCTCCAGGGGGTCTCCATTGTTCTCACCCCAGGGAATGTCTGGGGGGTCTCCCTCCCTCTCACCCTGTGCCAGGAGTTGTTTGGGGCAGTCTCTGTCCCTCTCAGCCCTGGGAGTGCTCGGGGGTCTTTGTCCCCTTGCCCTGGGGGATGCTCGGGGGGTCTCCATCCCTCTGGCCTCAGGGAATGCTTGTGCAGGGCTGGGGACCAGGGGCTCTGTGTCCCTCTCACCGCTGAGGGTGCTCAGGGCGGGGGGGATCTCCAACCTTCTCATCCCTGGGGAGGTGGGGGGTTCTCTGCCCCTCTCAGCCCTGGTGTGACCCCGCCCAAATGTCATCAGGGTCAGAGGGACAGAGACATCCCCAAACGCCCAGAAAGGCTGAACCTGGGATTTGATTTGGGATGAGGATTTAGGAAGAGGGTGGAATTGGGGCTGGGGTTGGAGTTGGGACTGAGAATAGGATCAGAGCTGGGATTGGGGTTAAAGCTAGTCATGGGATTGGCTTTAGGGCTGGGGTTGGGATTGGGTCTGAGGCTAGATAATTCTGCCTCTGGGATGAGATTAAATACAGAACTGTGAGTGTGTCTAAATGTGGAGTGAGATTGAGAGCAGGATCAGGGTCAGGTTTGGGACTGAGCACACGCAGAGCAGGACAGGGGGGATGCCACTGCAGGATGTTCCTGGAATCGTCCCAGCCCTCCTCAGGCACCTCCAAATATGAGGGGCAGCTGGGTTCTCCAAGATCCAGGTGCTCCCACACTGCCCCTCAATACCAGGCGAGCATTCCCTGAGAGCAGCCCTGAACGTGACCTTTGGGGCTCGGGGATCAGCCTTCACATCCCTGTGGGAGCAGCTGCAGACATGCCGAGAGATTTTTCCCCCGCCTCTTTCCTGAGGAAGGGTGAAGCTCAGCTGTCCTTTCCTTTTGGTGCCTTCTACTCTCCTCAGCTGGGGATGTCAAACTCCCCACGAGCATGAAAGTCCCTATTCCCTGTTTCTTTGTGACAGCTGCGTGGAACATCCATTCAGAATGAAGAACATTCTGACAGCCCTGCTGAATGACAGCGGGAGGAGGTTTGTGAGAAAGGGAGGAAATTGTATTTTGATTGGAAATACAAGTTACAAAATTATTTCTTTCCATCCCATTCCTTTTCAGTCAGTTGCAGTTCTGTTTTCAGAGTGCCACCTTCTCAGTGTTTGTGTCCTCTTTTCTCTCCTGCCTTTCTTTGCCTGCTCTGTGTCTCTCTCAGTGTCTCCCTTGATCCAGGGCAGCTCCCACCAAAGGCCCTGCCCGGATTTCATTCCTAATCCATGAGCTACAAGAACTATGGGTGAAGTTATGAAAGCTGGCAGTGAAATGTCACTGTAGGAACTTGCTCCACTTGGCTTTTGGCTCCTTGTTAAGAGCTTTGCCTTCAAGGGCAGGAACATCTTTTCCTGGCTGGAAATTGGAATTCCAGCCTCAGGGAGTGTGTGCTGTGGATCCCAGAGGGGCATTCCCGAGGCTCCCAGGGTGCTGCTCCTGCAGTGGCTCCCAAAGAGCCGTGTCACATCAGGGAGAATCTCAAAATCTTGGTTATCTCAGGGGTCTTTTATAGTCCTCTGTGGAAGGGGGGGACGGGGACAAGACAATGAATGTGCATTGAAGCCACCAAAGGGGAACAGGTCATGTTATCAGCAGTGAGCGAGAGCCATTGTCTTCTTGGTCCATCGACCACACCTGGGCAAACATCTCACATTGATCAGGCCAGCCCTCCTCCCTGTGGTAGGGGTCTGAGTCTCAGTCTTTGGGAGGGGCTTCAATCTCCATCCATCACAGTGGTCATGAGGCAGATGAGGGGTCTTCCGTGGGAGATCACCAGAGTTACCCCAGAAAGTTCATTTGGCCAAGAGGTGGGAAAATTCGTGGGTTGAGCAGGTATTGTGAAGCAGGTGTAAGCAGGTAGAACAAGCCGCTCCTTGCCAGGCCCTGCTCAAAGCAGTGGTCCGTGGTGATACAGCAAATACACCTGCAAAAATAATTATCCGTCTCTCCAAGCCAGAACTCCGCTCGGCATCTCCAGGATCTCAGTCTCTGCCATTGCGGCAAACGTGAGGCAAAAATGAGGGGAACTTGGGACCATCTCTTACACAGGGGCGTGCATGTCCTTTGAAGGGGAATGATCCCCACATGTGTCCAGCACTGCAATAAACACACAGTCTCTACAGCTCCGTACGGGATTTGTGGGATCGATTTTTCATCCACGTTTCAGCAGCAGAGCTAGCAGTATTTTATCTAGGCTGGCAAGCTACTAATGATTCAAAGCAGCACATTTCACCTAAATACACATGGATTTCTACCCTGTTAAATTTACCCTGTAAAATACCCTGTTTCAACTACTGAGCACCCCCTGGGCTGAGAGGGACAGAGACTCCCTTGAGCACTCCCCTGGCACAGGGGTGAGAGGTAGGGAGACCCTCCCAGGCATTCCCTGGAGTGAGAACGATAGAGAGATGGAGACCCCCTGGGGAATGGCCTGGGGTGAGAGGGACAGGGACACCCCTTGGGGAATGGCCTGGGGTGACAGGGACAGGGACAACCCCCCAAGCCCCTCCCAAGCATCTGCCAGGACAAGAGGCACAG
Source organism: Anomalospiza imberbis (assembly GCF_031753505.1). Lineage (NCBI taxonomy): Eukaryota > Metazoa > Chordata > Aves > Passeriformes > Viduidae > Anomalospiza > Anomalospiza imberbis. Next base: position 914,278 of record NW_027100070.1, read on the forward strand.
AGACACCTCAAGCATCCCCTGGGCACTGGACAAAACAAACTCGGCAGAAATCAAACTTCACCCTACATAAAATGCCTTGAGGAATATTTGCTCTTCCCACATGTCACTTGTGATGGAAAGGCAAACAAATCCCAAACATGAATAAACTGACAATAGTAGCAATAATGTGGCAATTCCAAATTTCATCGTTTCCTGCACAGCTTCAGCTCTGCTGCTGGCAGGTTCTGATAAAAGTGAAAATTTGGCCCAATACAGATTATTAAAAGGAAGGGAAAGCTCTGTGTAGCTGTCACAATGGTGACAGGGATGAAGAAAAAAATTATTCTCACATTTGGCAAAGCCCACAAGCCTGTGAATTTGGGAGTTATTTGGGAATTTAACTACTTGAGCTGGGCTTCTTCTAGTAAAACATAAACTTGAAGCGATTTAAAGATTTTAGAGGAGCTAAGATTTTAGTTAGAGATAAGCCTTACTAGAGTTAATTAAAACAAATGAGTAGGCCTTGATGAAGTTAAGAGTTAGTAGTTAACTAATAATTGATTGCTTGTCAACACGATGTTTAGTTAGCTGGGTTTATAATGAAGAATATAGAAACTGACAAATAGCTTTTAGGAACATAAGACAGTTGTGGGCCTCCTCTGTTGTGAAACCAATTGACGACAGGGAATGGGAGTTCTACCAAGGTTCATTTGTCCTATTTGCATTGAAAAGGTAGAAAGGTCAGAATGAGGAAGACTTCATTTACTTCCTCATTTTGGGACCCCTCCCCATGAAAGGGACCACCGACCCATTTCAAGGAACAAACTACACATGCTTAATAGCTTTTGAAATGATTAGCATACAAAGTGAGGAATGGGATGCACTAAAATTATGAATATGTATTTGCATTTTGGGTATTCAATACTTGTATGGATAAAAGGACTCTGTAATCATTTGAAAGGCGCAGTGTGTATTTGGGAGCTATCCCGCACGCTGCCTGGCATCGTAATAAACATACACTTTCTTACTTTAAACTGTTAGATAGTTTCTGTCCGTCACAGTTGGATATCAGTACTACATCAATATCCATATTTCTTTAATAAATCACTAGGACTTTTGGCAGCCTTGTGTTCCTCACCTTGTGGTGAATGATCCTTGTCAGTCTTGCTGGTATCATTTGCTCCCTTTCCTCCAGTGATTTTAACAAACTTTTCTAGGAAGGACAACAAAATATTTTCTTTACACTGGCCACCCACAACAGCCATTTTCCTCATAAGTTCTCCCAAAAGTCACACAGAAGAAGCTGCCTCCAGGTGTCCAAGAGTTCCTCCAGAAAGAGCCAGGACCTCCTGAGAGGGGGGAACCATGCTCTTGTCAAAGGCACTCGGGGTCAGACAACAGTGCCCTGAACTCACTGCACAAAAATAATGTCTCAATCTGGTTAATAAAATTGTTAGAGAGATGCCTCTGCCCCAATTAAGGTGCTAACGAGACCAAATCCCAAGTGGATTTTATTGAACAGTAAATACGAGGTAGAGAGAGAGATGGAAAGAAAGAGAAAAGGGGGGAGAGCAAGGGAGTGACAGGGACAGAGACCTCCCCTGAGGTGGGGCAAGTGTGACATTGTCCCCTGTGTGCGTGGCCTTCCCAGGGTGGAGGTTTTACACCTGAGCCAGTTTGGGAAAGGGGGGTGGTGTTCACCCCCCACCCCGAGCAGGGATTGCCTCACTGTTTCAGGGTGCAATGTAAGATGTAACCCAAAGTATGTTTTCAGTCACCATCTTCATAAACTGTGATAAACAGGTGGGGCAGTGTTCTTTATCTCTTCCATGGCTCAACCCTGATAACGCCCTCCAGGGGCTATCTTCTGTTAATGGGCCATTGAGTGCCACTGCAGGACTGATAAAATTACATCATCCCATTGTGGGATGCTCCGCCCAGGGGGAGGAACCAAGCATTCCTACCTGGATATAATCTCACCCTTGCAACACCAGGACCACCTTGCCTACTGGATTCCCAGAGGACAAGAGCTCCATAACCACCACTGGACCTTCAGAGCAAGACCCATCAGGTGATCCCTTCTACAGGATCACTGCTTTGACAGAATCACGTTCATCACTCCAACAGGTCTGCAGACACCATTTAATCCGACGGCTACCACCACCCTGACCAACGGGGTGTCAGGTTAAATCCTGACTCTGTCAGATTAAGCCAGTGTTTCTGTATCATTGCCTTGATATTGATTTTTTTTTTTTATTAAATTGTAATTCTGGCTTAGACTCTCCTCCTGGTTTGCCTTCAAACCAGCACAAAACTCATTGTGCTCATCCCTTGTTTTCCTCCCAAAACAGAATTTTCCTTCTCCAAACCATTGCAAAATGGAGGAGAAGGCTACGAGGAAGGGGAAGGAGCCCCTGGAAACGCAGGCAGGTGAGGAGGAAGTCACTGCCCCTTTCGCCCTCTCTCCTTCTCCGTCTCCCAGCACAGCACAGCCCCCGACTACAGGACAACCTCTCTGCCAACGCCATCCTGCCGGGGACGCACTGCGGGGATCTCCTTCCCCTTCCCTATGGCACGGAGGCAAATCCCATCCTCTCCTTGTCCTTCCTCCCCCAGACAAGGAGCTGAGGATGGAGACCAGGAAGGACAAATCCCCACGGCAGAACCTCCTGGCAGAGGCCGTTTTGAGCAGCTCCATGGCGCAGGAATCCAACGGGGAGGAAAAGCCCTGGAGATCCCACAGGAGGAGGGGCTGCAAACCCAGCTCAGGGTGCTCTGAGGAGGAAAGACCTACCCTGTGCCAGGAAGGTGGACAGAGCTTCAGCCAGATCTTGGAGCTGGTGGTCCATGATAAGCTTCAGGGTGGGGAGAAGCCCTACAAGTGCTTGCAGTGTGGGAAGAGCTTCAGGAAGAGCAACAGCCTGATCTGCCACCAGATGATCCACACCGGGGAATGGCCCTATGAGTGTGGGGAATGTGGGAAGGGCTTCAGCTACAGATCCAACCTCATCAGCCATCAACGCATCCACACTGGGGAGAGGCCCTACGAGTGTGGGCAATGTGGGAAGAGTTTCAGCCTAAGGTCCCACTTGATCCGCCACCAGAGGATCCACACCGGGGAAAGGCCATACAAATGTGGGGAATGTGGGAAGGGCTTCAGCTGCAGCTCTGCCCTTGTCATCCACCAACACATCCACACTGGGGAGAGGCCCTACGAGTGTGGGGAATGTGGGAAGAGCTTTAGCTTAAGGTCCCACTTGATCCGCCACCAGAGGATCCACACTGGGGAAAGGCCCTACGAGTGTGGGGAATGTGGGAAGAGCTTCAGCCGAAGGTCCCACTTGATCAGCCACCAGGGGATCCACACTGGAGAAAGGCCATACAAATGTGGGGAATGTGGGAAGGGCTTCAGCCAGAAGTCCCAACTGATCATCCACCAAATGATCCACACTGGGGAGAAGCCCTACGAATGTCCCAACTGTCAGAAGAGCTTTCAGACCAGATCCATTCTTCTCAAGCACCAGCGGATTCACACTGGGGAGAGGCCCTTCCGCTGCCCCCACTGCAGGAAGGGCTTCAAGCAAAACTCCCATCTCATCAGGCACCAGCACATCCACACCAGGGAGAGGCCCTACATGTGTCCCCAGTGTGGGAAGAACTTCTCCAGGAGCTCTCACTTTACCAGACACCAACGGAGGCACCAGTAAGGGAAGCCCTGCAAATGCCCTAGCTCCAGGAAGAGCTTCATGCACTGCTCCAGCTTCATCCCCCATGGGAGAACCCATGTTGGGAAGAGCTCTGGTGATCCATGTTCCCTGTGATCCATGCTGGGAAGAGATCTTTCCCTTTTCCTGCCCCTGCCAATGACATGGTGTGGGATCAAAGAACATGAGGGTCTGGCCATGGCCCTGTCATTACATTCACTCCCACCACAGGTCATTGCCAGGGGCAGGACAGGAAAGGGACTCTCTCTCTCTTTGTGTCCCTGAGGAGAAGGGTGTCCTTTCCAGGCTAAAGGAAATACATGGCCAGGAAGAGCCAGTCAGTTGTGATGTAGTTTTTCCTGTAAATAGTTTTTCTTATCCCTTCTATTATCAGTATTATTTCTGGTCCTGTTTGTTCCTTGTCTCGTTGCTGTTCCCAGTAAATTGTTCTCCTCCCAGCCTGGGATCTTTGCCTTTTGTGCTTTCCATTGGAGGCAGGAAGGCAGCAGCTGAGTCAGGGCAGGCTGAGGTTGGATCTCAGGAAAAGGTTTTTGCCCAGAGGCTGCTGGGGCACTGCCCAGGCTCCCCAGGGAAGGGTCACAGCTCCAGGGCTCTCTGAGCTCCAGCAGTGTTTGGACACCGCTGCCAGGCCCAGGCTGGCATTGTTGGGGTGTCCTGTGCAGGGCCAGCAGTTGGACTCGAGGATCCTGATGAGTCCCTCCCAGCTCAGCCAGTTCTGTGGTTCTGGGATCCCATGGCCCTGGGGATGGGACTGCCAATGGTTGCCATGGCAACGGGCTCTGGCTCCAGGCACGAGCTGGTGTCCATGGCAACCACCCCAGGCATGGGGTCTCCATGGAGCTGCCCAGGGACGGACCATAGCAACAGGGGCTGGTGATGGTTGCCATGGAAACTGACCAGAGCAACAGGGGCTGGTGATGGTTGCCATGGAAACTGACCATAGCAACAGGGGTTCCTGGTGATGGTTGCCATGGAAACTGACCACAGCAACAGGGCTTCCTGGTGATGTTTGCCTGCTAAGGATCAGATTTGTCACAGGCACTCAGAAGGGTTCCATGGGGACTTTCCAAGAGCCTCCAGGCTGCTCAAGAGCTGGAATGTCACAGGCAGAGACAGGGGCTCCATGGAGACCTCCCAGGGGTTTCTGGGGATGGTAAAGAGACGTGTGGTCAGAGGCAGTCACAGCCATCCCATGGTGACATCCCAGGGGACCTTGGGCTGCAAAGGCACCGATCTGTCACAGGCACTCACCGGGGCTCCACAGTGACATCCCAGGAGTCCCCAGGCTGCCAAAGAGCCAGGATGTTACGGGCACTCACAGGGGTTCCTGTCATGGGCAGAGTGGGAGCTTCAGGCAAAAGCTTTATTTCCTTACTGGAGAAACTCCTGCTGAGTCATGAGATGGAGAAATGTCCTCCAACAGCCAACATAGATCCTCAAACCCCTGCAGGACCCCTAGACTTCTAGAATTCCTTCTAAAAGAAGAGACTGGCAGCTAGTGGATCCCATCCCAACCCTGCAGATTGGACAGGTGGAATTGAACCTTAATGCAATTTGTCCCAAAAGATTAACGATGGAATACCAGATAATTCTGTATAAATACAGCTATGATTGATTCTGATCATTATTAGATAAAACGGTCTATTTACAACACAGAATAAAATTTAAAAAATAGTTATTTACTCCTCAATATAGGAGCTATACCAATTATAGACTATTCTGCTCTAGGAAGCAATTTTGACGTCACCAGGGCCTTGCTGGAGTGGTTTGAGCCCACCGCAGGCAGAGCCTCCTGCTCCAGCAGGAACTGCCTTTCCTGTGCCAGGAGCAGGGCAGGTCCCACTGCAGGAAAAGCCCCAGGCCAGCCCCAGCACAGGGAAGGCCTCGGGCACGAGGACAGAGTGCCGTGCTGGGAGCTGTGCCAGGGAGAGCCTGAGGCACCAAAGGCGCCTTGGCAGCAGCAGCTGCTTGCAGGGCATGGCCAGAAGCCTCCCTTGGCAACCCGGCCTGGTGGCCAGCACTGCAGTGTCACTGTTGAGTAAGAAATGTCACAGGCTCATCAGAAGGCTGATTGGCATAATGTGCCATATGTTTGGAACTGCTCCTTTTTATTTGCTGTTCCGATCCAGGTAGATAAAATCCCAGTGGCACATATCAGAGGTTTGCTAGGGAACACAGTGTGGATCAACTCTGCCTCGAGTACAGACAAACCCATTGGTGGGATTGTCTTTGCTCAGGGACCAGGTTGTACATGGTGAATAATGCAGAAATATGGAAGAACTCGATGTGTACCTCAGGGAGATCTGATTGTCGGGTGAGGCTCATATGCAAATATCACTGTTTGTTGGATGTTACTGCCACTGTCTTTACATTAAACCACACCGACATGAGACAGAAGGAAATGTGTGTCAAAGGTTTGAGCAAGTGAGATGGAAGGAAATGTGTCTGAGTAAGTGAAAGATGGAAGTTTTTACCTGATGAAGTTTTTACATGATGTTTGGTTGTTATGTTGACGATTTGGAGATATGGGGTGGAATGTCCTAGGGTGACGTTATGGTGCTTGTATCCCCAGTCGTGTGTTCTGTTTATGCTTGATGTTATGTTCTGTGCTTTCAGGACTGGCTCCGAAAAGTGAAGGTTTGTTTTGTCTTGTTATCAGCTGGCTCACCTCTCCCCAAAGTCTGTGTCTAGGAGTGGCTAGGGCTTGCTGGCTTTCTTGCTTGCTTGCTGGCTTGCTTGCTTTCACTTTGCTCTTGCTCCTGCTTTTTGCTTTTGCCCTTGCTTTTGCTTATTAGTTAGTTTAGCTAGGCAATCCAATTTTTTCCCTGGACTGTTTTTTTTCTTTCCCTTTCCTGAATACCATTTGAACCTGCTCATGATTGGGACCTGGGAAACACCAAGAAACACCGAGAGCCAGCATTTTGTGACCTGCAGCAGCCATCCCCAGTGCCGGAGACCGAGAACTGGGCAACCACTCCCAGCAGAGACTTTCTGAATTTGTCACCTCTTCAGTGTGGTGAAAGAGTTTTTGTCATCTGGTGTTGTTCATTTTTTTTGCTGGGGAGTGCTTTGCCTGCTCAATAAACAGGTTGTTTCCACTACTCTCTGAGGAAATTCTTCCCGAGCCAGGTGAGCAAGGGGCTGTGGGGGTTTGCTTTCTGGGGGCTCCTTCTGGAGGTTTTCTCCCAAATTTGCCCGAAACCAGGACACATTACTACATAAGCAGGCTGTTCTTTGGTGAGATCCAGCAGGGCCCTGTCCAGCCTGTGCTCAGCAAACTGACTGGCCATGAGCCACTGGTGGATGTACCTCACCATGGCAGGCACCTGGAGAAGGCAGGGGGAGACTTGGAAAGCTGCCAGAGGGAGGAATGTCCCCAGCTTCCCCAGAGAAGTGTTTTCCTTGCCACCACACTGCCATGGCCTCAAAGGCTTCCAGTGACCAGCAGGCATGGCTTAGGAGGCCAAGCAATTCCTGGGAGGATCAAACCATGGCCACAGGCTGCTTACTTGCTTTGGATTGGAAAACCCCTCCTCTACGAGCATATCCAGCAGGGCAGCACAGGTCTTGGTTTTGAAGATGTGCGAATATGCTCTGAGCCCTGTGCCCATGGTGCTGGTCTCTTCCTCCCGAATCCTTTTGATGAATTTGAAAACCAGCTGTAGGAGAAAGGCAGGAAGTCAGGGATGCTCCAAGCGTGGTGCTCGGCTGAGCGGTGACAGCAGGCCCAGCCCAGCTGGGGATGGCGGCAGGTACCTGCGCTGTTCTGTGGAAGAGGCCATGGGTGTGTTCCTGCTCTTGTGTGCGCTGCACGGCTGCACCTGGCAAAGAGCGAGCGCAGCCTGAGCTGAGGGGCTGCGGGAGAGGCCGGAGAACACAGCCCAGCCCTGCGCTCCCCACGCAGGGACAGCCCTGGGATGCCCCAGGGGATGGAGCATGGCCACTGTGGGGTGTCTGCCCAGCCCCTCTTTAGTCCTGTCCATGGGCAAGTGCCCAGGGGATGGGCTGGGATGGGCTGGGATTGGATGGGATGCCATGGGATGCCATGGGATGGGATGTGGCCAAGCTGGCTGCAGCCACTAGCCCAGCAGCCCAGCTCTGCCACTCACTCTCCTGCTGAGGCTTGAATTGCTCCACCTCTTCAGTCTCCTGTGCTGGGCCAGCTCCAGGGTCTTCTTCCTCTCCTCCACCCAGGCCAGCTTGGGCACTCTCGTGGGTCTCTGCTCCATTTCAGTGATCAGATTTGTGACAACTTGCAGGAGAGATGCCTCGGAAAAGCTCTGAGTCAGCAAGGCCTGCAGTCGTGCCTGGAAGGCACCTTCAAGAGAGAAGCCTCAGGAAGGCTACAGGACAGCAAGTCCTGCACTCTGGTCTCGAGGGCTCCTGCCACAAGGACAGGAGACTCCTGTCGAGGATTGTGGTCTGGCCTCGAGGGCACCGGTGGCAGGGATGGGAGATGCCTCCAGGGCACCAAGTCCCAAGGTCTGCCCTCGAGGACACCTGCAGGAGAGAAGCCTCGGGAAGGCCACGGGTCACCAAGTCCTGTGGTCAGGCCTCGAGGTCAGCTGCAGGAATAACACCTCAGAAAAGCTCCGGGTCAGACACGAACGAGTGCGCTGTGCGGGGGCTGCTCACGGCACCGCTCTGTCCCGTCCGGTCCCGTCGCGTGCTCCGAGCACTGTGGCGTGGTCTTGTCACCGCCAGCTCCTATGTCACCCCGTGACACAAAGGGCCCTTGGACACCCTGTCCCGTTCCATGCCACGGTGACCGTGCTGCACCGTGTCACAAAGGGCCCCTGCACACACTGCTCCCTGCCCTGGGGCCGCCCCCAGCCCACCCAAAGTGGCTCAGGTTGGAAGGAATCCCTCACCCCAAGTGTATAAGACAGCCCGACAGGATCTTTAGGAACGGCTCAAACCATCAGCAAACGCTGCCCTGCTCTGCAGGCTCAGGGCAGCAGAAGGAGCCCCCAGGGCTGCCGACGCAGCCGCGCTGGGAAGGGCACGGGGCCTTCACAGAAGCTGGCACGGCCTCCTTGGGACACGTCCCGGCTGGTGGCCATCCTAAACCCGCGGGTGTGACACAGACAAGGAACGTGTGGGCCAGGGCACGAATGCTGCTCTGACCCCTGGGGCCCGGGGAGCGCTGACATCAGCAGGTGTGGCACAGTCCCTGCCCAAGCAGACCTGCCACCCCCCGAGCCCTGGCAGCACCGGTGCCCGTCTCCTGCCCCAGAGACCTGTGCCCGTGGGGGGCTCCTGTGCCAGAGGGAGCCAAAGCCCACGTGCATTGGGGGCTGCGCTCCTGCCTGCAGGGGCTGTTTGCAGGAGCACCTGGAGCAACGCTGGCAACACTTGTTCTCTGTCAGAAGCTCTTACTCCATGCTAAAATTATTTTCTCATTGAAGTTATTGCCTTCAGCACAAAAACACCTTAGCGGCGAAGGCACAGAAGAGTCTCGCAAGTAAGAATCCTCAATTCAGGAAAGCTTTACTTCCCATTGCTCAACTCAAGTAGTTCCAAGAAGTTGCAAACTTCCCAAATGAACAGGGATGGCCTGAGGAGGTGAAGAGTTGGAATTTTGCTTCCCATCTCAAAGCAGCAACTCATTTGCCTTAACCTCATCCACTGAGGGTCACTTTAAAGAACAGAGCACTACACAAAAAAAGGGCAAAACCAAGGGCCATTCTTTGGTTTTCTGTGAATGGATGCTCATATCCTAATTCTCTTAAGGAATAAAAGCTCTCAAGAAATCAAAGTCCACTCAGTGGTAGAAAAGTAGCTCAAAGAATTGAGTAGATGGCAAAAGGGCTAATCCTCCCCCTGGTACAGAGATCTGAGTGGCCAGTAAAGTACAGCTCTCCCCTCTTGTTCCCTGCAGGAGAATCAGCACCATGAAGAGGAAAAGTCACAGATATTCTTTCTGCCCTCCCTAACCAAAGCTGTGCCAAAGCACAGATGATGCCTTCAAACTGACTCAAATTCCAGCCTAGACCTCTCACCTTCCAGACAACTCCTTCTCCAACACCCCATCAGCACCAAGCCCCGCAAACTCCTGCACAGAAGCCCTCAACACCCCACCAGGAGCCCCAGCTGTCCCCGTCCCTCCGCAGAGCTTTCCCACCCTCCAGCAGACGCCCTGGTTCCCTGCAGGTGCCGTGGGATGGCACTCAGGAGGATCTGCTCCAAGGCCTTCCCCTGGAGCACGCTCAGGCTGCCAGGCCTATGGATCCTGGATCATCCTTCCCACCGAGCCTTCCTGTGCACGGCTGCTCCATTTGCACCTTTGCGCTCAGCTCGGACTTCTCCACTTCACCAGGACTGCTGGGAAAGGATGGAGAGCAGCCTGACAAGCTCTTTCTGCAGCTCCCTCTTTACCCTCGGGGAGGGAGAACATCCCACAGGAAAGCAACTGGTGCCACAAGGAGCGGGTGGCCTCAGGCACCTTTGGGGATGGAACAAGGCCTTGGTTTGACATAAGTGAGCACAAGCAATTCACATGAGTAAACAAGTAATTAGCACAGACATGCCTAAGTACTTAGCACCAGTTAGCATAACAAAAACCTGGCAGGCCTAACTTGACATGAGAGTGACCTGACAAAAAGCTTTAGACACAGTCTACCAGAAGAACTAAGGGCAAGTGTGGAATCAGCCCTTTGCAGGGAAGCCCTGAGGAAGACTTTGTGCTGCTTTGGGGCATGGAGACCGCTCCTGGCAAGGGCCTGGACATCAGCTTCAAGTATGGGAATCTGACAACGTATTTCTAACTGTCTGCTTATGGAATCACCTCAGCAGTGTAAAGATGGATGGTGATTTTGATACAACTCCGACATCAACCCACTGAAATTTATATGTGGCAGAGAAACACTTTAGTGGGGTGCAGACCCCAGCCGTCCTGCCAGGTCAATAAAAGGGCTTTTGGCTGACAATGCATTTGTCTGCTGATTTGTTTGAATGAGGGAGACCCCTCAGGACTGCTGTATCCTGAGGGAACACCGTTGGCCTTGGCCTGTAAGCACCTGCACAAGCTTAAAATCAGCTGCCTCAGCTTCCAGGACCTCTCTTGGCCAGCATCCTGACGTGGGTGCAGGACTGCTGTGAGGCACTGCTGGGACCCAGCGGGACAGGACCGGCTGTCTCGTGTCCACGTAGCACTCCTCACACAGCCAGGGCCATCCCGAAACCAGACAAATGCTCACGTGTCAGCACAGGGGAGCAAGGAGCACTGGGCTCCTCTCAAGTTATCTCAAAGTTCAAGAATCCACCACAGCACTGGTAAATTTTTGGGGGGACCAAGGACTTTGAGTATCAAAAGGGAAACTCCAATTTGTAGAGAGGGAAGTAAAATGCCTAGGACGTGTGATTTGTCAAGGGAGCTGGCGGCTGAACCCTGAGAGAATTGCAGGGATAGCCTCACTCCCATGACCAAAAACTAAGAGAGAAGTCAGAAGGTTTTTAGGCCTGTTGGGATATTGCAGGCTATGGATTGAAGGATACACGCAGGCCATCAGGTTCTTGTTTGAAAAGTTAGTAGAAGAAGAGATTAGGTGGGAAGAAGACAACAAGCAAATTTTGAAGCTTTAAAGCCAAAATTAGTCAGTGCAGCAGCACTGAGTCTTCCTGCCTTAGACAAACCCTTCTATCTGTTTGTGGATAAAGAAAAAGGGCAGCACATGGAGGGTTAGCCCAGGACCAGGGAGGATCCAGGAAACCAGTGGCCTGTTTATCAAAACTGCAAGACCCTGTCAGCTGGGCGTGGCCAACCTGCATTCAGGCGGTGGCAGCGAGTGCCCCACTCGTAGAAGAAAGCAAAAAATTAACCTTTGGGAGAAAATTGAAAATATATACCACTCACTCATTAAGGAGTATAGTCAGCTAAAAGGCTGAGAAATGGCTCACAGATTCCCCAGTGCTAAAATATGAAGCCATCTTAATAGATAATGGTTTAGAGCTAGTCGTGAGTAACCAACTCAACCGTACCCAGTTTTAGATGGAAAACCAGGTGAGGAATTAATATATAATTGCCTAGAAGTTATAAACTATCCAACTAAAGTAAGAGAGGACCTAACAGATCAACCACTACAAGGTGAAAAACGATTGTACATCGCTGGATTTTCACGGGTAATCCAGGGCACAGGGTATTGGGGTAGGCTATAGCAGATGAAGAGTTAGTGGCCCTAGAAAAAGGAAAGTTACCTTCCAACTGGTCAGCCCAAGCATGTGAGTTGTATGCCCTAAAGTGAGCTCTGGAAATATTCACACAGAAAAGAGAAACAATATATACAGACCCAAAATATGCTTTTGGAGTACTGCATACCTTTGGAAAAAATTGGGAAGAGAGTGAGCTATTAAATTCAAGGGGAAAGGAACTAAAAACTTATTTTAGAAGTGTTAGAAACCTTACAAATACCAGAAGAAGTGGCAGCAGTATATGTTAAAGGACATAAAAAAGGGGTGACTCAAGAAGCACGAGGGAACCATTTAGCAGATTTAGATGCTAAGAATTCAGCTGAATCAGGGACAGAAAAACTAATGATAGCATTAACTCCCATGAGAGAAATGGAAGAAGTCCCCGTATTCGGTAGGAAAGAAGAGAAAGAATTCCTTAAAACAGGAGCCAAGAAAGAAAACAAAGGGAAGTGGAGATTAGCAGATGGGAGGCAAATGTTGAATAAACCCCTTGCCAGGAAAATGCTCGAAGGCACACATGGGACAACACACTGGGGTACACAAGTGCTAAGTGATCAATTTCTAAGGGACTGGGCCTGCATAGGAATTTTTGGGATAGCTAAGCAGGTAATTGAAAGGTGTGAGATATGCCAACAAGTAAATGAGAAGGTCATGAGGAAAACACCAGGGGAGAGCGAGAACTAGCCTTACAGCCCTTTCAAAACATCCAAGTAGACTTTACCGAGCTTCCCCAGGTACAACGGTGGAAGTTTTTACTAGTGATAGTAGGTGATCTGACTCATTGGGTAGAGGCGGTACCCACGGTTAAAGCCAATGCCAATGTTGTGAGTAAAACACTTCTAGAATCAATCATTCCCCGATAGAGGATGTTGAACAGGATTGATTCAGACCAAGTGTAAGAGGCCGTCTGAAGCCCCCACTTTTGCCTACCGATTGCCACAAGGAGAAACCCCCTTCCCCACCACAGTACCGGCTTGGAGAGAGCAGCAGTGCAGGTGCAGCTGCTGCACCGTTACGTTAGCTGTTCCGAACAAGGCCTGGCAAGGACTTGGCAAGGACTTGGCAAGGAATCGGCAAGGACCTGGCATGAACCCAGCAAGGAACGGCCTACTGCATATTTGCCCACTCTCCTCCTGAAGCTGAGTGAACTTTTGGGGTGACCCTAGTGGTCTCTCACTGAAGACCTCTCATCTACCCCATTACCACTGTGACAAACGGACGGAGATCGAAAACCCTCCTCCCAAGGACTGAGACTGAGACCCCTACCACAGGGAGGGGAGAAACCACTAATGACAAGACCTGTTCTTCTTCAGTAATTCCAATGGACTTATTCTTCATTGTGTTTGTCCTGCTTCGGTGGTTTCAGTGGACTCACTTGTTCCCCTGCAGCAATTACAATAGACTCTCATTGTCCTGCATGTTCCCCCCTTTTTTTCCTCCGTGGACTATAACTGGACCCCTGAGTTGACCAGAATTTTGAAGACTTCCCCGACACGACCAGACGGATCCCCATCGTCCGGACCAGTGAGGATCTCGCCTGTGTTGGTAGCTATTCCCATCCCCCTCTTTCCTCTATCTCTCTCTCTATCCTTTTCTCTCCTTTCTGATCCCCACTATCGCATTTACTGTTTTGGCCCCTAATAAAGGTGCATTTGTTGTGATTAACTGATAGTCCCTTGTTGTTTGCCTTTTTGCACTTTTGGGATCGGTGAAAAGAACCATCACGACACCCCGCACAAGCGGATCATGACACCAAGGAACTCATTTCACCTCTAAAATAATGCAAAAAGTTGTTCAAACCCTGGGAGTAAATGGGAATTACACACTCCATGGCATCCGCAGAGTTCTGGTCACACTGAGAGGATGAATCAAACTCTTAAAAGAGCTCTAGTTAAGCTGATGATGGAAACCCGAATGTCATGGATAAAATGTCTCCCTTTGTCTTTATTAAGACTTAGAACTCAACCCCAGTCAGATCTGGGGGTGTCACCCTATGAAATGACGTTTGGGTTACCCTTTTTGACCTCACCCCAGAGGGTTGCCACCTATGAGGAAGGGGAAGCCAATGCCAAGAAATATGTTATGTCTATAGCAGAAACCTTAGAAGGGCTAAGACATAAAGGGGCAATTCCTCAAACTACCACCCTGGATTTCAGACTCAATAACATTAATTCTGAGGATTTGATCAAGTAATGATCAAGTAATGGAGAGATCAGCCTCTAACTCTTCAGTGGGAAGGTCCCATTCAGGAACTGCTCACCACCAAATCGGCCGTGTGAACTGCAGAGTGGGGATGGACTCATGCCAACAGATGGACTCATGCCAACAGAGTTAAAGGCCCAGTAGGAAAAACACAATGAGTGGACTGTAACATCCTGGCCAGGGGAAACGAGATTGACTCTCAGGCAGAGACTGAAAGACAACCAGAAAAACACCAAGACACCCAAAGTCAAGCTTCCACCAACCAGTTTGTGAACTGTCTTCCTGTTTTAATGGGTGAGAATTACCAACACCTGTTGAGGGGAAGTACACAAGGGACTGTAAAAGGTAATGGGACAGCTTCTTTAAGAAAATAAGACAAAGGAAGGAGGGCAAGACCCCTTTGTTCACTTCCAAGAAGATGGCATAGCCCTGCTGTGGGTAGCAACCCTGTAGGCATGGTAAGGTAGGGACAAAAGGCCATATCGGACCGCTGTCATTCCCCAGCTGTCTTTGAATACAACAGGGACTGGAGGGCGAGACCGAGCTGGCCTCTGGACCCCTAAGGTACAATGACTATGGGTAGCAACCACAGAGGCATGATAGATGGGAGTCAAAGCCATACTGGACCTTTGTTAGGCCCTTCTGTCCATTCCAAATAAGTGTGTCTAAGGAAAACCTGAGATTTTCCTCCTGTTCCCACTGTCCTTGCCCACATCAACAGATGCTAGTATGACTCTTTCAAGAGAGACAAAATTTTTAATTAAATGTTCAAGCAAAATGACTTATAGAAAAAGAAAATGGGGGTTTGTTATAGATGAGTAATCCTATGGTTGACTCTCACAGTTAAGGGGTGAATATTGAGTATATGTTAAGAGAAGTTTTGTAGGTGTATAGTTATCTTTCCCTTCCCCCTTGCATTGTTATCATGGGATGTCCTCAGTAGTCAGGGCATTTGGGATGGTCGGCTTGTTACTATGGCAGCGCCAGAGCTCCAATCAAGCTGTAAGAAAGTGATCTCCACCACTGGACAGCGAAGGAGGAGTGGATTGACAAGACTTTGGGAGGGGCTGGAGGTATAAAAGACAGAACATCCATTTTGTAGATGAGCACATGGTGACGGAATCCTTTGCTCCTGGTGCTGTATTCTTTACTTTATTAACTCTTCTGTTGTATTTTGATAAGGTCTTAAAACCATATACATTTTGAAAGTGAAAATTGTTTCTCACATGGGGTTGAGGAACGTGGGGCAAGGTTCTCCACACTGGGTCAGACCTCAAGGTAAAACTTAGGAGCGGCCCTACATCAATATCAATCACAGAATGCAGCAATCAGCTCTTCTCAGAAGAGTACAGCAATAAAAGACACTCTTTAAAATAGGAATACATATTTCTTAGAAGCTCTTAGAAATATTTCTCCATAACTGTAAAAGGAAAACTTCCAGATGAACTGCACTAGAGCAGAGAGAAATCAAAGCGCAGCTATCGTTTCTCAGGACTTGCTTCACCCTAATGAGCCCCGTGGTGCATTTGGAGCTGAGCCCTGAAACCTCAGGGCCTGAGAGGAGATTGCATAAACCTGTCCAGGAGTCAAAGTGAGAGAAAAAACCCAAAGTTTCTCGAGCCATTAATGGGTGCCACTGAGGTCCATCCCCAACACAGGTTCCTCATGGACTTCTTGGAGGAGAGAACTGGAGGACAGGATTGCACAAAAACCTCTCAGAGACTCAGAGTGAAAAGGACAATCCAAAGTACCTTAAACTCCTTGTGTATCTCAAAGCATAAGTGAGCCCCACTGAGTGTCAGTACAAAGCTCTCAGGGGGCTAATTAAAGCAGATAATTTCAGGCTGTGACTGTACAATCTTTCTCACAGAATCTGTATAAAAAGGGAAACACCAAGTACCTTAAAAGAACTGAAGTACCTTGAAGCATTAATGAGCCCCACTGAGTGCTGTTCCTGACAAAGCCTCTCCAGGGACTAATTACAGCAGATAATTGGAGGCCATGACTGCACAAAGCTCTCAGAGACTCCAAGGCAAAAGCCAAAGCCAAAGTGCTTTGAAAAACCTGCAGTCCCTGGGAGCATGAAGGAGCCCCCAGGGCCATTCCTGAGCAAGGCTCCCCAGGGACTCCTTCCAGCAGATCCTTGAGGCCACTGGGATGTGGGCTAGGGGGGGATGCTGAGGGCAGGACAAGGGGCTGACAGTGCCCAGCCTGGCTGGGGCTGTGCCAGGAGGCCCCAGTGCCTCAGGACAAGGTGTCTCCTGACAGCCCTTGGTGGCACAGACCCTGCTGTGCCCCAGGGCACCAAGACTTGGCTTCTCCTTGTCCCCACCTGTCATCAGTGCCTCCAGTTCTCTGCTCTGCCTGGGGCCTGGGGACACTTTCTCAGTCGTGTCCCTCAGTGGGACCCATTAAAAGTCAAAGAAACTTTGGAGTTGGATTCTGACTTGGAGCTCTGGAGAGGTTTCTGCAGCTCCCTCTCAGGGCCTGATGTTCAGGGCCTGAGCACAAAGCCCCAGAGGGTCATTAAAGTCCTTGTGCTGTGTCTGTGCTGCTGAGCTGGGCCGGGCTCCTGGCACAGAGGGTGATCCTGGCAACCAAGGAGAGCTTCAAAAGCACATTTCTCTGGATGAGCAGCTCTTCTCCCAGCCCAGCAGGGCTGGGGCACTGCCTGCAGCCAGGCCGGGCACAGCACAGAGGCACAGAGAGCTTCCATCAGTCAGGGCTGGGAAGGTGCTGAGAAGTGCCTGGGGCAGAATCACTGGCAGCCCTTGGCACAGGAACCTCTGGCTGCAGGACAATGCAGCTGCAGCTCCTGGAGTGATCTCCTACAGCTGGAACATCCCAATGCCCACAGACCCTGTGAGTACGACTCTGAGTATTTCTGGTGCAGGGGAGGTGAAATGCTCATGAAGCTCTGACATGCTGAGGGGTTCTTATCAGTCACCGAATATTTCCAAAACAAGGATTTTGACAAAAATGAGGAAATTTCCATAGACTTTGTATCCAGTTTCATACTACTGGAGAATGGCAGGAATGGAACTATAAATATTAAAGGATTATTATGAATTATTGATTATTAATTTTGACAAGTGTCTGAGACATGTTATTTTTAGTGATCAATAGGTTCACAGAAGATCCCTAATGTGCTTTCAGCCACTCTGCCCATGGACAGCACCAGCATCACCTGTGCTGGAGCCATCAGGATCAGTCTGAGCTGTCCTTTCTCCAAGCTGCAAACAGAACCTGCCCCCAGCCAGTGCCCTGCAAACAGGCAGGGTTCTGTCAGGCCAAGGAGAGTGCACTGAGATTTGGGGTCTGTGAGTGCTGGCAGGGAGAGCTCAGGCACAGGGAAACACCTGCAGGAGGAAAATCCCCAGGAAGCAGAGGGAAGATCAGGGAAGGAGAGAAAACAAAACCCAGAAATGCTGTGGCAGGGAGAGTTTAGAGATGTCCAGAGGATCCCCTCCAGTGCAGCCCCTCCCTCTGAACAAGCCCACTCCCTCCTGTCCCCCCAGCCAAGCCTCTGCCCTCAGGGCTGGGGCTCCAAGGCGTGCAGCCCCTCCTGTGCAGGCAGAGCTGCAGCAGAGCCGTGGGGCAGCTCTGCAGCCCTGGGCCCAGTTCCTTCTGCAGAGCACAGGGCTGGGAGCAGCTGCCCGGCACTGGGGGCTCTGGGAGGGGGCACAGCTGGATCAGGGTGACACAGCTGTCCCCAGTGCCCGGCTCTGGGCAATGCTGTCAGTGCAGCCAGGGAAGGAGCTGCATCTCCCTGCATCCAGTGCCATCAGAAGGACACCTGGAAGTCTCCCTGAGATTTCAGTCCAAGCTGGGAGCTTCAATCCAGGGTGCAAACCTGTCCTAGAGCATCTCTGAGTTATAAGATTGATGGGGAAAGGCAGAGGTGTTCTGACACTGAAAATGCTGCTGGGTTGGTGAACTGAGCAACGTGAGACCTTGGCTACAAATGTGGAGCTGGGCTGTGCTGGATCCATCTGCTCTCAGTAGCACCGTAGTGTTTTTAAAAGAAACATGAGAGTGTGAACATCCTTCATTTGAAAAAGTGAAAGCCCAGAGAAACTCCAAAGAGAATGAAGTGACAGACCATCTCCCCTCAGTCTCCACTCATAATCTTCCCTCAGGGAACTCTGTTCTACCAGAGGGATGCAGGAATGTTGAGTGTTTCTGATATCCGAGAATACCAGGAGAGACATGGGGGGAGCTTAAAATGAAAACCTCTAAATTCTTAAACACAAAAGTTTGTCCGTGTGTGTTCCAGAGGAAAGTGTATGGGAAATGGCTTTGGTTTTGGTTACAGCTACCTCTTTTAACTCTTCACTGTCCTTTCTCCATGAACAGGTCCCCATGTGCAGCCACAGCCAATGTCCAACAGCAGCTCCATCAGCCACTTCCTCCTGCTGGCACTGGCAGACACGCGGCAGCTGCAGCTCCTGCACTTCTGCCTCTTCCTGGGCATCTCCCTGGCTGCCCTCCTGGGCAACGGCCTCATCATCAGCGCCGTAGCCTGCGGCCACCACCTGCACACACCCATGTTCTTCTTCCTGCTCAACCTGGCCCTCAGCGACCTGGGCTCCATCTGCACCACTGTCCCCAAAGCCATGCACAATTCCCTCTGGGACACCACCACCATCTCCTACACAGGATGTGCTGCACAGCTCTTTTTCTTTATGTTCTTCATCTCAGCAGAGTATTTCCTCCTGACCATCATGTGCTACGACCGCTACGTGTGCATCTGCAAACCCCTGCACTACGGGACCCTCCTGGGCAGCAGAGCTTGTGCCCACGTGGCAGGAGCTGCCTGGGCCAGTGCCTTTCTCTATTCACTGCTGCACACGGCCAATACATTTTCCTTGCCCCTGTGCCATGGCAATGCCCTGGGCCAGTTCTTCTGTGAAATCCCACAGATCCTCAAGCTCTCCTGCTCCAAATCCCACTTCAGGGAACTTGGGCTCATTGCTGTTAGTGCCTGTTTAGGACTTGGCTGTTTTATGTACATTGTTTTCTCCTATGTGCAGATCTTCAGGGCTGTGCTGAGGATCCCCTCTGAGAAAGGACGGCACAAAGCCTTTTCCACCTGCCTCCCTCACCTGGCCGTGGTCTCCCTGTTCCTCAGCACTATTATGTTTGCTCACCTGAAGCCCCCCTCCATGTCCTCCCCATCCCTGGATCTGGCCCTGTCAGTTCTGTACTCAGTGGTGTCTCCAGCCCTGAACCCCCTCATCTACAGCCTGAGGAACCAGGAGCTCAAGGCTGCAGTGAGGAGACTGATGACTGGATGCTTTCAGGAACATTAAACTGCTGGCCAAATGACTTGCAATAAAAGTAATCTTTGGTACTTCCTTTTGGCTTCCTTTTGGAGGTTCTTTTTCTTTGTTTTACATTTTAATGTTTTCCACAAGGAAATGCCATTGTTTGTGCCATTTCTCATTTTGTTTCACTCCACCTTCCCTGTGGCCACAGACTGTGTCAATGAGGGGCTGCAGTCTTGGTGGCTTTAAAGGAAGTCAAGGATCTCCCAGCAGAGTTTTCTGCAGAGATGCCCTTTTGTTGCCTTCTCTGGAGCTGTAGCAGCAATGTCTGTGTGCAGAGCTGGGGGCAGATCAGTGCTGGCACAGCAGCTCTGGTCCTGCTGGCCACACCGTTCCCTGCAGGTCCCTTTCTGCCTGGCTGCTGTCCTCAGCCTGTAGTGCTGCAGGGGTTGTTGTGGCCAAAGTGCAGGACCCAGCACTTGGACTTGCTAAACCTCACCTTGTTGGATCTGGCCCCTGGATCCAGCCTTCCAGGTCCCTCTGCAGAGCCCTCCTACCCTCCAGCAGAGCAACACTAACATCCAGCTTGGAGTCATCTGCAAAGATGTCCTTGGTTCCAAGGGGCCCCTCAGTGTCACAATGTCCCTTTGGTTACACCAGGCCCTGCACTGTCACACGGGTCTCCTTGGTTCCACGGGGCCCCAAAATGTGACAAAGGACTCCTTGGTTCCATGGGGCTTCACAGTGTCACAATGTTATCGTTGGTGCCGCAGTTTCACAGTGGCCCCTTGGTTCCATGGGGCCCCAGAGTGTCATAGTGGGCCCATGGTTACATGAGGTCCCACACTGTCACAATGCTCTCTGTGGTTCCACAAGTCCCCTCAGTGTCACAATGGACTCCTTGTTTCCACGAGGCCACACAGTGTCACAACGGCCTTCCAGATTCCTTGAGGCCCCAGAATGTCACAGTGGTCCCTTGGTTACACAAGGTCCTGCAGTGTCACAATGTCCCCTTGGTTCCATGAGGCCCCGCAGTGTCAGAACGGCCCCTTGGTTCCACTGGGCCCTGGACTCTCCCAATGCTCTCCTTGGTTTCGCAGTGTCAAAATTGTGAAAACCCTCAGTTCCAGGAGGCCCCACACTGTCACAATGGCCTCTGTGGTTCCACGAGGACCCAGTGTCACGGGGCACTCCCTGGTTCCATTTGGCCCCAGAGCACCACAATGGAGCCCTGGTTCTATGGGGCTGCACAGGGTCACCATGGTCCTCTTAGTTCCACGAGGCCCTGCAGTGTCACAATGGCCCCAGAGTGTCCCAATCATCACAGAATGACAGAATCAAATAGGCTGGAAAAGACCTTTGGGATCATCAAGTCCAACCAATGCCTAAAACTGCCTTGTCACCCAGACCATGCCACTAAGTGCCACTGGAGAGGGACAGTGACTCTGCCACCTCCCCCCTGGCCTGCCCATTCCAATGCCCACTCACCCTTTCTGTGAAGAACTTCCTCCTGTTGTCCAGCCTAAACCTCCCCTGGTGCAGCTCAAGGCTGTGTCTTCTTGTCCTGCCCTCCAGCAGATCCACACTCACACCAGCTTGGTGTCATCTGCACATTTGGTGATGGTGGGCTCGATCCCCTCACCCAGATCATCAGTGAAGATGTTAAACAGGACTGGGCCCAACACAGATCCCTGGGGGACAGCACCAGGGACTGGACACCAGCTGGATGCAGCAACATCCCCACCGCTCTCTGGGCCCAGCCTCCAGCCAGCTCTTCAATCTCCCAGTGAGGAGGAACCTGCCCAAGCCGTGGGTGCAGCTTTTCCAGGGAATGCTATCAGTGTCAAAGGCTTTGCTGAAGTCCAGATGGACACATCCACAGCCTTTCCCACATCCACAGGTGGGTCACCTGGTTACAAAAGGAGATCAGGTTGCTCAGGCGGGACATGCCCCTCTTAAATCCATGCTGGCTGGCTCTGATCCCTGGGCCATCCTGTGGGTGCCCTGTGATGGCACTCAGGGTGATCTGTTCCAGAACCTTGCCGGGCACCGAGGTCAGGCTGACAGGCCTGGAGTTCCCCAGATCCTCCTTCCACCCCTTCTTGGGGATGGGCTCACACTGGCACCTCCAGTGCTCTGGCACCTCCCTGGTGAGCCAGGACTGATGGTAAATGATGGAGAGCAGCTTGAGGAGCTCATCCACCAGCTCCCTCATGCCCCTAGGATGGATCCCATCTGATCCCATACACCTGTGAGCATCTGAGTGGCTCAGCAGGTCCCCAGCTGCTTCCTCCTGGATTAGGGACTGCTCTGCTCCCTGTGCCCACCTGTCAGCTCAGGAGAACTCTTGTCCTGAGGACAACCTGTCCTAATATTGAAAATTGGTGCAAACAAGGTGTTAAGTAGCTTGGCCTTTTCCTTATCTTTAGTTCCTGTATGCTCCACTGGATCCAGTAAAGAGTAGAGGTTCTCCTTATCCTACCTTTTGTTATAAATCTTTTATAAGAACATGTTTTATTCTTTTTACAGAAGCTGCCATGTTAAGTTCTAATTGAGATTTCACCTCTCAACTTCTCTTTCTGCATGGCCTAACAACATCCTTAAACTCTTCCTGAGTTGCCGGTCCTTTTTTCACTTGAGTTCCCACAAAAGCTCAATGGGCAGCCAGGGCAGTCATTTTCCTCACCGGCTCATCTTTGGCCACACTGGCACAGGCTGCTCCTTCCCCCTTAAGATTACTTTCTGGAAATGTGTCCCTCCTTCCTCGACCCCTTTCTTTTTAAGGGCTGTTTCCCATTAAAAAATCAGTACCTGATTCAGTACTTCCCAAATCTGCATCCTAAATAGGCCAAAGTCTGCCCTTCCTAATTCCAGTGTGGAAGTTTTGTTGCTGCCCCTCCTTCTTTCACAGAACATTGAAAACTTGATTATTTCATGGTCACGGTGCCCCAGGCAGCCTCCGACCCCCACATCTGCCACCAGCCCTTCTTTGTTTGTGAGCAGCAGGAGACAGAGCTTTCCTTGGGAGTGGAGTGTTACCAAAAATTCGGTAAAACAGAAAACTCCTTAACCCCAATGCAGCATTAAGAAGCAGCATTCTTTATTCAGCCGGGTGCACGGGGGATAGCTCCTCCCAAAGCCGAGCATGCTGAGTACAGGACAGTTTCTGTTCATATTCTGTATTTTGCACACATATTCATTGGATGTCCTGGACTAAACACATATCTGATAATCATTTCCTCAAAATCATTAACATATTTCCCCTCCCCTTTACCCATGCTCTCTTCTGTCCTGGGGGTCTCTCTGGTGGTCCCTGGTGGTCGTGGACCCCAATGTTCCCATGGGCCTGGCGGAGCTGGCAGGACACTGAGGCTGGTGAACTTCCAGATCCCCTTCTGACACAATGGGCATTGTGTGGTTTCCATAGGCCTGGGGTTTTGGAGAACAAGCTCCAGGTGTCAGCTCACCTGGTGGAGACAATTTATCATCTGGTAACATGAGGTCACAGAGTGATCTATGACATCACATGAGTGATCTATGATGGAATGGTCCATGACATCACAGAGTGGTTTATATGAGGTCATCAAGAAGCTATGACATCATAGGTCATCTCTGTGACATCACAGAGCAGGCTGTGACATCACAGGGCAGCTGTGTGACATCCCAGGAGGGCTGTGTGAGGTCACTGGGTTGGTCACTCTGCCTCAGCTCCCCCTCACAGTTTCTCCCAACAAGTCCAATGCTGTTCATGCCTAGTGGGGTCCCTGTCCCCCGGTATCCCCCCGGTCCACCTGGAGCCACAGCCTCCACCAAAGGATGTTCCACAGGATCCCCCCCAGAGCCTGACATGGGGAAAAGGGGCCAGGGCTGTGTGACCAGGACATCAAGGACGTGGATTATCCAGCTCTCTGTGGCCTGGGTTGGGTTCCCTAGGGCAGGAAAGATGTCGTGCAGCTGGAGCAGGGTTAGGGAAGGGCCTCCAAGGTGGGGCTGGAGCCCTTGGGCTGTGAGCAGAGGCTGAGGGAGCTGGACTTGTCCAGCCTGGAACAGGGAAGGCTGAGGGGCTCCTCATCCCAGCCTGGCAGTGCCAGCGAGGAGGGGATGGAGAACACAGAGCCAGGCTCTTCACTGGGGGCTGGTGGGACACAAAAGCCAGTGGGTGGAAGGGGAAAGAGGGCCGGTCAGCCAGGCCAGGAGGAGATGAAATGAGTCAGGCTGGTTTCAGCATTTCCTCAACACCAAAAGAAGCCTGACCTCCCTTCTCCATCCACCACTGACAGCTTTGCAAATCAGGAATTGTTTGAGCTGTTTTGCCCCCACTGCAGGACAATCATCCTGATACAAGAACTTAATTGTGTTTATTTCTACCACAGAACCACATTTGTGTAAAATCAATTCTAGTATGGAAATCACTTGTGGATGGTGGACTCATCAGACACTGCTGGGATGTTGCACATAGCTCAGGGAAGAGTGTGATTGTTATTAAATTGTGTCGTGTTCAACCATGGTCTGTTGGCCATGAAGAGAAACTTTCTGTGCCTCTGAGTCTCACCAGTTTCTGACCCCCAAAGGACACAAACCTGATGAGTTTTGGTTCCCACTCCAGCGGTGGCGCTTGGATCTCCCTCCATCCCCAGAGCAGAGCTCCCTTCTCCCAGAAAGTCCCTGGCAATGCAGGGATGAAGGAAACAGGACAGGCTGTGGGGATCAGGGGCAGGGCACGGCCAGGGATTTGGGGTGGTTGTGAGCCCAGGGCAGGACCCGGCCCTTGGCCTTGGTGAACCTCATCCAATTGTCCTGGGCCCATGGCTCCAGCCTGTCCAGATCCCTCTGCAGAGCTTCCTGCCCTCCAGCACAGCCACACTCCCACCCAGCTTGGGCTCACCTGGGAACTGACTGAGGGTGCCCTCGATGGCCTCGTCCAGATCAGCAATCAAGAGATTTCACTGACCTGGCCCCAGTCGTGCGCCCTGGGGACACCCCTGGGTGTGACTCCATTCCTCAGCTGCTCTGAGTGCCAGGGCTTGGATGAGGGAAATGGTGGGGAGGGGTTGGGGACAAAGTGTGATTGATTGTCAGCCATGAAGGGTCTTGATTTTCACATTTATTCAGACTGCATTAGGAGGTGCTGGGGATCAACATCAATTGGACATTGCTGATATCAATCTATAAACAGGAAAAAAAATCTCTCAGCACTGTTTCCAATATAGCATATTCACTTTGAATACACTACGGAAATCTGTCTAATTAACCAGAGAAGAATTGAGGACTTGAATTATTACCAAGGGCTTTTCTTGTCTTGGGTGTTTTGAACAAAATCTCATGTTTTGAAAATCTCGTGTTTATGAGATTTTCTCATGGAATTCCTGAACGGAAGAGCTCAAGAAAGAAGAGGCCTCTGGAGTAGGAAAATTCATCAGCAGCCTCCAAGTGGCTGAGGATCCATCCCCATCAGAGCAGCAATGACCAGCAATGGGCACAGCTTTGTGGCTGCCCCAGCTCTGGGATGGGCCCTGGGCCTGGAGCAGGAGCAGCTCTGGAGGGCCCCAAGGCCGGGCTCTTGTGCTGGCCTGGGCAGATGGGATGGCAGCAGGGGCTGCAGAGCTCTCAGCACCTCAGCCCGAGGGGAGCAGGGCACCCAGGGAGCCTCCTTTGGCCTTGGCCAAGCCCCTTCCCCCATGGCTGGGGCTGAGTCCTGGCTGAGCTGCAGCTGCTGCTGTGCCCTGGCCAGGGGCTGAGGCCGTGGGGCCAGTGGCCAGAGCAGCCTGGGCTGAGCAGAGCTGTGGGGCCAGAGCCGGCTGGGCTGTGCTGGGGAGAGGCCCTTGGTGCTGCACAGAGCTCAGGGCAGCTGGCAGAGCTTGCAGGGAGCTGGGCTGGGCTCAGAGAGCCTGGCACAGAAACCATCAGTGTCCATCCCAGCCTGGCTGAGCGTGCAGGGCAGGACTCAGCCCAGGCCTTGTGGGGCAGGGCCAGCGCCTGTGCAAGGCATGGAAAACAGGCAAGTGCCCGAGAGAGGAGGCTGCTTTGTGCCCTTGGGGGCATGGACACAGCAGGAACACTCAGGAGCCCAAAGAGCCTCCATGGCTGTGCTGGAGACCAAGGCTGGAGCAGGGAAATGCAGGGCTGCTGTGCCATGGGGAGGGCATTGAATTCCAGCACACACCTCAGCTCTCTGATGGTCCCGGCACCATGCTGGGCCCTGTTTCAGGCTGGAGCAGAGCAGATGTTTATGGCACAGGAGCCCTGCGGGGCTGGCAGGGACCTGCAGCTTGCAAGGTGCTCTGCTCTCCCTCCTCTCTGAGAGATCCAATCCCAGCTCGGCACCTCAGGGCACAAGTGGCACTGCCTGGTCATGGGCACACAGCTGGTGTCTGCCTGGAACAGGGCAAAAGTTTTAATATCTTTTATTTTATAAATATACAGGCACATTTTTTATTATCTGGGTCACTTGAGTATTTTTAAGAAATAGCAAAGTTTTCCCTCCAGGAACAGGAATTTCCTGGAAGTGTACTGATGGGAGAAGGAGAAGAAATACTGATCTTCCTGTCTACTTGAGTCACCAATATTCTGTTTATTATATCATCTCCCTCTTCCTTCAGGTGTTTCCCACTCTCCTGTTTAAATGGTCTTGTTTAAGGAAATCTCTTCAATCGACCAGCTGGATCTATGTACTTCCTATTGCTCCAAGTGTTTCTCCTCCAGATGCTTTCTGGTCATTCAAGTGCCTCTCACCTGACTGGTTTCATGCTTTGAGCTTTAGGGAGTGGTCCAATCTTTCCGAAGTTCAAAAAAACCCCATATTAGTCAACATCCTTATTTGTCTTCCTATCTATTGTAGAATTCCCTTTTCTTGTGTCTTTGTCTAAAACTGTTCCTGTACAGAAATCCCTTGGGTTGGGGGACATGTCAGATGCTGCTGGGACATCACAGAGAGCTGAGGGAAGAGCTGTGATGGTTATTAAACTGTTCAAATGTTCAACTTGTGTTTGTTGGCCGGAAACCTTTCTGTGCCTCTGAGTGTCACCACCCCTGAGCCCAAAGGACACAAACCTGATGAGTTGTGGTTCCCACTGCAGGGGCACTTGGACCTTGGCTCTGCACAGGAGAGCTCTTCATCCACTTTCCCTCTTTTCCTCCCTCTGGGCATGGAGGGAGCTCCTGACTTCAGCCTGTGACTCCTGTGTGCAAAGAGCAAATCTGGGCAGAATCGGGACAGGGAGGATCTGGGGGGACCTTGGGATCTGTGCTGGGCACAGAAGGTGTATTCCATTGCTCTGAGACTGTCTGCTGTGCAAAGTGGATTTAATATCCAGCAGAGGAATGGCTTTTGCATTTGATGGAGCTGTGCCTTCCCTTGGGTTTGTTGGCTGACAAGAAATGAACATCCCTCTGTGTCTCGGGCAGCTCCTTCTCCAAGGAAAGCAGGTGGGAGTTGGAGCCAAGGAGCTGAAACCTGCAGGTGCAGCCTGGGCTGGAGGGAGCTCAGATTTGCACAAGGCTGCTCTGAGTGCCAGGGCATGGATGGGGGAAATGGTGGGGTGGGGGTAGGGACAGAGTCTGATTGATTGTCAGCCATGAAGGGTCTTGATTTTCATGTCTGTTCAAACTGCATGAGGAGGTACTTGGATTCAATGTCAATTGGAGATTGCACATATCAGTGTATTACCAGGGAAAAAAAACTAAACAGGACCAAAAAAATCTTTTCTCACTGTCTTTTAAAATGTAGTGTATTCACTTTGAAGAGGCTTCTGTAATTGGGCTAATTAACCACAAATTATTTGAACACTTACATTATTCCCAGAGGTTTGGCTTGTTAAGTGGTTCTGAATGTTAATGAGCTCTGGGACACTGAATTGCTGAACTGAAGAGCTGAAGGCTGAAGAAGCCTCTGGAGCAGTAAAATTCAGCAGCAGCCTCCAAGTTGCTGAGGATGTCAGCAGCCCCCACTGAGGCCATCCCTGCCCAGAGACCGTGGGGGAATGGGCAGACAAGGAGAGCGTCCCTGGGGCTGGGGCAGCAGAACTCAGAGGCACCAGCGGCTCCAGCTGGGAAATGGAGTGTGGAATGTGGCTGTGAAAGCCCTGCCTGGGCTGTGCCAAGCAGGACACACAAGCCCTGACTCCCATCCCCCAAACAACTCTCTCAAGGAGACATTTAAGAAGAATTGCAATTGTTTGTGTCCTCTGAGTTGGATGCACTGGAGAAATACCAACAAGAGATACTCAGGAGCTCAAAACAACAAAACAGCCTATATTGGGAACTTTAGAAAATCAGAGAAACTTTGGCAAAAGGTCTTATATAACATTTAATCAACAAAAACACTTCTCAAAGCATTAACTTGGCCCATTCAACTTCACAAGCTCCAATCCTGTTCAATTTTAAGTTAATCAAAATTCACAAGAAGACACAGAAATAGAGAAAAATAAGATTTAGAGAAGCACACACACAGAGCTACCAACTCCTGGATTCCAGTGGTTCTCAAAAAAATAGAAATTCCAAGGGGAGGTAGGGTCAAATGTGTGCTTGCCTTGTGCTCAGCCATAAATACCCCTTGGTGCTCCTGGGTCCTTCCCCCAGGTGGGACTTGGGGTCATTTGGTCGCTCAGGAGCTGGGCTGGTGGCTCCAGAGGTGGCTGTGGAGCATTGCCTGTGCTGTGCCAGGGACTGGCAGACACTGCTGGGCTGGGATAGAGGCTCTGGGGGGATTGGGGTTCCAGGGCAGGGCAGGGCTGGGGTTCCAGGGCAGAGCAAGGCTGGATCTGCCCCTTCCTCCCCACACATGAAATGTTTCCAGCCAACAATCTCTTCCAGTCTGTCACAACAGGCAGTGTTGGAGGTGAAATCCCAGTTCATGCCATGGGCACCTGGACAAGAAGGACAGTTCTTTTCCATAGGAAGGAAAGCCCTAGTTCCCGGTTCATTTCTGGTTTGATTGCCTGGATTCTGTTTGGTTTTGTTGTTGCTTTGTTTCCTTGGTGTGCCTGCAGTATCCAGTCAGGAGCAGAGTGACTCTTGCCAAGGAACTTTGTGGTGCTGTTGCTCAATATTAAATCTGGTTTTTGCTGATCCCTTGCTGGGGATTTTTTCAGCGCTCTCAAGCCCTCGTTGGTAACAGGGTGAAGGAGCCCTGGCCCAGGCTCTGGCCCTGGGGGACACGGGGACGCTGCCAGGGGGTCCCTGTCCCCCTGTCCCACCCCCCATGTCCCCAGCCCCCGTCCCCGTGTCAGGCTCTGCGGTCGATCTCGTGGAACATCCTCTGGGGGAGGC
Source organism: Anomalospiza imberbis (assembly GCF_031753505.1). Lineage (NCBI taxonomy): Eukaryota > Metazoa > Chordata > Aves > Passeriformes > Viduidae > Anomalospiza > Anomalospiza imberbis. Next base: position 942,908 of record NW_027100070.1, read on the forward strand.
TGCGGCACCGGGGGTGGGGGGACCCGGGGGGACAGGGGACCCCACTGGGCACGAGCAGCGTTGGACTTCTCTGGGGGGAACTGGGAGGGGGGGCTGGGGTGGAGTGACCTCCCCAGTGACCTCACACAGCCCCTGTGATGTCACACACACCCCTGTGATGTCACAGAGCTCTTGTGATGTCACACAGCTGCCCTGTAATGTCACACAGCCCACTCTGAGATGTATCAGGCCACCTGTGATATGAGACAGGTGTCCTGTGATGTCACAGCCTGCTCTTTGAGGCGCCAGTCTGCTCTGTGATGTCACAAAATCAGCCCTGTGATGTCACAGCCCAGCCTGTGATGTCACATACACCCTGTGATGTCACAGCCAGCTCTATGATGTCAGAGCCACCTTTGTGATGTTATGCAGCCTCGCCGTGATGTCACAGCCTGCTCTGTGATGTCACAGCCAGCTCTGTGATGTCACAACCCACTCGGTATTGTTTCAGCCTTCTCTGTGCCATCACACAGCTGCTCTGTGATGTCACAGAGCCCTTTTCTGTAATGGCAGAGTCTTCTCTGTGGCCTCACAGCCCGTTCTGTGATGTCACACTGCCAGCCTGTAATGTCACAGCCGACTTCGTGACATCACAACCTCCTCTGTTATGTCACAGCCTGCTCTGTGATGTCACATAATAAACCAGGGATGCCACAGCCAACTATATGATGTCACAGCCTGCTCTGTGATGTCACACAATCACAGAATCACAGAATTGCTGGGTTGGAAGAGACCTTTAAGGTCATCAAGTCCAACCCATGCCCTAACACCACCTCAGCTAAACCATGGCACTGAGTGCCACATCCAGTCTTTTTTCAAACACATCCCATGATGGTGACTCCACCACCTCCCTGGACAGACAATTCCAGTACTTTATCACCCTTTCCATAAAATACTTTTTTTCCTAATATCCAACCTAATTTTTCCTTTGGTGCAGCTTAAGACACTGTCCTCTGGTCCTGTCAGTTGTTGTGAGGAGAGAGAGACCGACCCCCACCTGACTGCAACCACCTTTCAGGGAGTGTAGAGTGATAAGGTCACCTCTGAGTCTTCTCCAAGATAAACAACTCCAGCTCCCTCAGTCATTCCTCACAGGACTTATGTTCCAGACCCCTCACCAGCCTTGTTGTCCTTCTCTGGACACGCTCCAGCCCATCCATGTCCTTCCTAAATTGGGGAGCCCAGAGCTGAACACAGCACTCGAGGAACGGTGCCAGTACAGGGGAGGAATGCCAAGTACACCAGTGCCAAGCACAGGGGAAGAATGACCTCCCTGCTCCTGCTGGCCACACCATTCCTGATCCAGGCCAGGAGCCATTGGCCTTCTTGGCCACCTGGGCACACTGCTGGCTCATGTCCAGCCTGCTGTTGACCAGTGCCCCCAGGTCCCTTTCTGCCTGGGCACTGTCCAGCCACACCGTCCCCAGCCTAGAGCTGTGCAGGGGGTTATTGTGGCCAAAATGCAGGACTGGACACTTGGACTTGTTAAACTTCATCATATTGGTATCTGCCATCTCTCCAGATGTTCCAGGTGTTCCTGCAGAGCCCTCCTGCCTTTCAACAGATAGACACACGCTCCCGCTTAGTGTCATCTGCAGATTTACTCATGAAACCCTCAATCCCCTCATCCATGTGGTCAATAAAAATATTGAACAGAGCTGGCCCAGCGCAGAGCCCTGAGGGACACCACTGGTGACTGTCCCCAGCTGGATGCAGCACCGCTCACCACCACTCTCCGGGCCGGCCATCCAGCCAGTTCTGAACCCAGCACAGAGTGCTCCTGGCCCAGCCGTGGGCTGCAGCTTTTCCAGGAGTGTGCTGTGGGAGACAGTGCCAAAGGCCTGGATGGAGTCCAAATAGACACATCCACAGCCTGTCCTGCATCCACCAGGAGGGTCACCTGGTCATAGAAGGAGACCAGGTTGGTCAAACACGACCTAGCCCTCCTAAACCCCTGCTGGCTGGGTCTGACACCCTGGCCATCCTGGAAGTGCTGTGTGATGGCACTCAGTGTGAACTGTTCCATGACCTTACCAGGTACTGAGGTCAGGCTGACTGGGCTGGAATTACCAGGATCCTCCTTCCCACCCTTGCTGTGAATGGGTGTCACATTGGGCAGCTTCCAGTCATCTGGGATCTCACCAGTGAGCCAGGACTGCTGGTAAATGATGGAGAGTGGCTTGGCAAGCTCATCTGCCAGCTCCCTCTTCACCCTGGGCTGGATCCCATCTGGCCTCATGGATTTATGAATATGCAAGCAGCTCAGCCGGTCTCCGACTGCCTCCTCTTGGATAACAGTGGTCCACTCTGCTCCCTTACACCATCTACCAGCCCAAGAGAGTTGTCCTGATGGCAAAACATCTTCTCACTAAAAACTGAGGCAAAAAATTATGTTAAGCACCTCTGCCTTCTCCTCATCTGCAGTTATTAAATTCCCGTCCACATCTAATAAAGAACAAAGGTTGGTCTTACCCTTCCTTTAATCAGTGATATATTTGTAAAACTTTTTTTATTACCCTTAACTGAAGCTGCCATTTTAAGTTCAAACTGAGCTTTAGCCTCCCTAATTTCTTCCCTTCATGCCCCAGCAAGCCCCTTAAATACTTCCTGAGAGACCTGACCCTCCTTCCAAAGATGATACATCCTCTTTTTATTCCTAAGTTCCTTCAAATCCTTGTTGCCCATGCAGGCTAGATGTTTGCCTTGTCGACTCGTCTTTTGGCACACAGGGACAGTCTGTTCCTGTGCCCTCAAGATCTCTGTTTTGAAGCATGACCACCATCCTGAAGTCCCTTGTTTTTAAGGGCTGCTCCCCAAGGAATTCTCGGAATAAGTCTCCTAAGTAGGCCAAAGTCTGCCCTCCGAAGTCCAATGTAAAAGTCTCATTAGTGTTCCTCCTGACTTCACAAAATATTGAGAACTCTATAATTTCATGATCACTGTGCCCCAAGTGACCTCCACCCACCACATCTCCCACCAGCCCATCTCTATTTACAAACAACAGATCTAACATAGTCCCTCTCCTGGTGGGCTCACTCAGCAGCTATGACAAAAAATTGTCCTCCACAAACTCTAAAAATTTCCTGGACTGCCTCATTTCAGCTGTATTGAGTTCTCAGCAGATGTCCAGCAGACTGAAGTCACCTACAACAACAAGGGCTGATGATCCTGAAACATTCTTTAGCTGCTTTTAGAATGAGTTGTCCACCTCTTCTTCCTGGTTGGGTGGATGATAACAGACTCCCAGTAGGATGTCAGCTTTGCTGGCCTTCCCCTTAAGTCTCACCCATAGACATTTGACTCATCATCATTAGTTTCAACACTCACAGCATCAAAAGCCTCCCAAATGTAAAGGGCCACCCCTCCACCTCTTCTCCCTTTCCTGTCTCTCCTGAAGAGCTTGCAGCCATCCAGTGCAGCGCTCCAGCCATGTGAGTCGTCCCACCCTGTTTCTGTGATGGCAATTACATCATAGCTCTGGAGCTGCACCATGGCCTCCAGCTCTTCTTGTTTGTTACCCATGCTGTGTGCATTGGTGTACATGCACCTCAGCTGGGTTGCTCATTTCACCCCTAACTCAGGCTTACCACCCACAAGCCTGCTTCCAGACAAACCACCTGCATCCCCTTCCCCTTCAGACCTAGTTTAAAGCCCTCTCAACAAGTTCTGCCCGTTCATGAGCTAAAATTCTTCTGCCCTTGACAGAAAGATGGAGCCCACCTGGTCCAAGCAGGCCAGGTGCTGTAAAAGTTGCCCCATGATTAAAGAATCTGAAATGTTGTCAATGACACCAACCCTTGAGCCACTCGTTGATAATGTGAGCTCTCCTATTGCTTTCACCATTTTTCTCAGACTCCAAAGGGACTGAGCAAAAGACTGTCTGTGCCCCTGTCCTATTAACCACCTGACCCAATGCCCTAAAGTCCCTTTTAATTGCCCTGACACTCCTGTTTTCAATCTCATCTCTGCCAGCCTGGGGTATCAGCAGTGGGCAATAATCAGAGGGCTGAATCAGCCCAGGCAGTGTGTCAGTGATATCCCGTACCCGGGCCCCAGGGAGGCAGCAGACCTCTCTGTGAGGTGGGTCTGGTCGACATATGGGGCCCTCTGTTCCCCTCAGGAGGGACTCACCCACCACGATTACCCTTCTTTCCTTTTTGATGTTAGAGGTGCTGATCTGTCTCACAGATGAATCACAATCTGGAGGTTCACTGGGCAGATAATTTTCTTCTAAACCATCTGGCTGACTCTCCAGATCCAGGGGATCATACAAAATCTGAAGGGGCACCTGGCTTGGGAGAGGGGGTTGGGAGGGATTTTTATTATTACCTCCTCGAGTAGGTACCCACTCCCACTCCCCTTCATCAGCCAGGTGTCTTTCTATAGCCTGACAGTGGGAGGTGTGGGAGACAGCGGGAACCAAGGAGAGCATTGCTGCCCTGCCAGACCTCATGGAACCAAGGATCCATTGTGACACTGCAGGGCCCTGGGGCACCACGGTGCCATTGTGACACTGCAGGGCCCAAGGATCCAAGGGACTTGGTGACACCAGAGGGACATTGTGACACTGGGAGGCTTCATGGAATCATGGACACCATTGGGACACTCTGGGGCCTCATGGAACTGTGGTGACACCAAGTTGTCTGGGGGTGTTGATCTGCTGGAAGGCAGGAGGGCTCTGCAGAGGGCCCTGGACAGGCTGGATCCAGGGCCCAAATCCAAAAAGGTGAGGTTTAACAAGTCCAAGTGCCAGGTCCTGCACTTTGGCCACAACAACCCCTGCAGAGCTACAGGCTGGGGACAGAGTGGCTGGACAGCAGCCAGGCAGAAAGGGACCTGCAGGGACTGATGGACAGCAGGCTGGACATGAGCCAGCAGTGTGCCCAGGTGGCCAAGAAGGCCAATGGCTCCTGGCCTGGATCAGGAATGGTGTGGCCAGCAGGACCAGGGCAGTGATTCTTCCCCTGTGCTCAGCACTGGTTGGGCAGCACCTTGAGTGCTGTGTCCAGTTCTGGGCCCCCCAATTTAGGAAGGACCTGGAGGGGCTGGATCGTGTCCAGAGAAGGGCAACAAGGCTGCTGAGGGGTCTGGAGCACAAGTCCTGTGAGGAGCGACTGAGGGAGCTGGGGTTGTTTATCCTGGAGAAGAGGAGGCTCAGGGGACACAAGGCGGCGTCAGGGCACAGGTTGGACTTGATGATCTCCAAGCTCTTTTCCAGCCTTGCTGATTCTGTGATTCTCTGAAACCACCCTTGGAGCAGTTGCAGGAGGAGCCCTGGGCCTCCTCTTCAGAAGCTCCAGCAGCCCAGGTCCCTCAGCTTCTCCTCACAGCCCCAAAGCCCATCCTGTCAGTCCTGCAGAGCCTCTGCAGCCCCTCCTCACTGCCCAGAACAGGCAGCCCCACAGCCAGACACAGCAGCCCAGATGTGCCCCCCTGGCCTGGGCTGCCTCTGGCAAAGGAGCAGCACGAGGCACTGCAGGAGCCTGCAGACAATTCCTGCAGCACTTGTGGGACGATCCTGCTCCCCAAGGGCCGTTCCCTCGGTGCCCAGTCAGAAACTGGAATGGGGAGTGGGGCCAGAGAGGAAAGGGCAAACAGGGATGGGCTGCTTGCAGGGGAGGGAACAGGGGTGGGCAGTAGGAAGAAATTTATAGCAGAAAGATGAAAGAAAGCAAAGGTGAAGCCAAGGAAATGCTCAGGGCAGTCTGGGGGTGGCTGCCAGGCAGCCCTGGCTCTGGGCAACTGTGTCTGCAGTGGGACAGGAAACTCCCAGCTGATGGGAACAAACTTTCTGGCTGACTGCAGAGGCCAGGACAAAGCTGAGTGGTTTCCCTGGTGTCCCCCAGCCCTTCCTGGCCCCAGGGGCTGATGGCATTTGTGCTCCCTCAGGTTCATGTCCCCACAGCAGCAGCATGGGGGTGCTCCAGCCTGCTGTGTGCAATGCAAACAGGGGCTCCTGAGCCAGCGCTGCCGTGGCTGTGCCTGCAAGGCTGCGGCACCTGTGTGAGCTGGGGGAGAGGCCAGGGCTGCAGAGGGGGATGTTGTTGGCAGCTCCATGAGGATGCTCTGGGACGCTGCCCTGGGCTGTCCAGCGCACTGGGGATGGATCAGCCCCTGCTCTGCTGCTCCTTCCCGTCTCCCCCAGGGCCCTTGCAGAGCACCAGCCATGCTGTCTGCCCCCAGCCTGCCCACGGCCAGCCTGGGGCTGCTCACGGGGGTTTTCTGTGCTGAGCCTTGGCCTGGCCGTGTTCTTGAGAGAGCCTGGGCAAGGAGCCTGGAGCCCCCAGGCCCTGGCCTGAGGCGTCAGCGCTGCCCCAGCAGTGCCCATGGCCTGTCCCTACTGCAGCCCCGGCACTGCCACCCCCAGGACTGTGCCCGGCCCCGAGAGCACTCAGGCCCTGCAGCAACACCAGGGCCACCAGGGCAGCGGGGCAGGGCCACGGGAGCAGCACTGGCAACACCAAGTGCTGCTGCTGCTGGGCACAGCTGCTGTGCCAGCACTGATCTGCCCCCAACTCTGCACACAGACATTGCTGCTGCAGCTCCAGAGAAGGCAACAAAAGGGCATATCTGCAGAAAACTTTGCTGGGACATCCTTGAGTTCCTTTTAAGCCACCAAGAGGGCAGACCCTCATTGACATGGTCTGTAGCCACAGGGAAGGTGGAGAGAAACAAAGTGAGAAATGGCACAGACTGTATTTTTTATTTGTGGACAATATCAAAAAAGTAAAAATATGAACCTCCAAAATGAAACCAACAAGAAGTTACCGAGATGACTTTTATTAAAAGTGATTTGCAGAAATTGGCCAGCAGTTTAATGTCCCTGAATGCATCCAGTCATCAGTGTCCTCACTGCAGCCTTGAGCTCCTGGTTCCTCAGGCTGTAGATGAGGGGGTTCAGGGCTGGAGGCACCACTGAGTACAGAACTGACAGGGCCAGATCCAGGGATGGGGAGGACATGGAGGGGGGCTTCAGGTTCGCAAGTATGCCAATGCAGACAAACAGAGAGACCACGGCCAGGTGAGGGAGGCAGGTGGAAAAGGCTTTGTGCCGTCCCTGCTCAGAGGGGATCCTCAGCACGGCCCTGAAGATCTGCACATAGGAGAAAACAATGAACACAAAACAACCAAATACCAAACAGGCACTAACAGCAATGAGCCCAAGTTCTCTGAGGTGGGTTTTGGAGCAGGAGAGCTTGAGGATATGAGGGATTTCACAGAAGAACTGGCCTAGGGCATTGCCATGGCACAGGGGCAGGGAAAATGTATTGGCCGTGTGCAGCAGAGCATTGAGAAAGGCACTGGCCCAGGCAGCTGCTGCCATGTGGGCACAAGCTCTGCTGCTCAGGAGGGTCCCGTGGTGCAGGGGTTTGCAGATGGACACGTAGCGGTCGTAGCACATGATGGTCAGGAGGGAAAACTCTGCTGACATGAAGAACAGAAAGAAAAAGAGCTGTGCAGCACATCCTGTGTAGGAGATGGTGGTGGTGTCCCAGAGGGAATTGTGCATGGCTTTGGGCACAGTGGTGCAGATGGAGCCCAGGTCGCTGAGGGCCAGGTTGAGCAGGAAGAAGAACATGGGCGTGTGCAGGTGGTGGCCGCAGGCGACGGCGCTGATGATGAGGCCGTTGCCCAGGAGGGCAGCCAGGGAGATGCCCAGGAAGAGGCAGAAGTGCAGGAGCTGCAGCTGCCGCGTGTCTGCCAGTGCCAGCAGGAGGAAGTGGCTGATGGAGCTGCTGTTGGACATTGGCTGTGGCTGCACATGGGGATCTGTAAGAAAAGTGATCATGGAACAGTTGGGTTTTGAGAGGACTTTAAATATCCCACCCCAGCTTAGGGGCACTTTCCCACTCTGCCTGCCCAGGGCTCTGCTGCCTGGAGCTGTCCCTGCCAGCAGCTGCTTCCCTGTGCCCAGCGCTGGGCCCTGCCAGTGCTGCCAGAGCCCAGCCCAGCCCTGGGGGCTCCGCTCTGCCCTGCAGACCCTTCCCAGCTCAGGCACTGCCCAGGGGCAGCTTTAGCTCTGCAGGCTCCGATGGCAATGCCAGAGCAACCCTGAGAAGGCTGGAAAAGCAGCACTGATGCTGCCTGTGAGGGGCTCTGTGCTGATTTCTGTCACTGCCTGGTTTATTAACTCCTGAGAGAAAACATTTTTATTTTTCTCTCAGCCTGAACTGACTGATGAATATCTATGTGCAATTTCCCATCCAATCCACACAGATCAGTAGATTAAAAAAGCAGGATTTTCCCTTTTATGCTGCCCCTGCCTTGCTGTGCTCCCATATAATATACTTGGAAATGTTCTGCAGTTAAATGCCATGCTGGGAGCAGTCCTGAACAATGTAGCATTCTCACCACACATGGAGAACACTTCCAAGCTCTACCAGCTGTCTCCTCCCACCCACATCTTGTCCCCCAGCACTGCGAGCAGCTCCCCGGGCTGGCTGAGAGCTGTCCCTGGCAGGCAGCAGAGTCCCTGGCCCAGCACAGCGCCCTGGGCTGCAGGACCCTGCTCTGCAGGACAGCCCTGGGCACCCCTGGCTGCTCTGCACAAGAGATGATCAGAGAATGTACTCACAGGGTCTGTGGGCATTGGGATGTTCCAGCTGTAGGAGATCACTCCAGGAGCTGCAGCTGCATTGTCCTGCAGCCAGAGGTTCCTGTGCCAAGGGCTGCCAGGGATTCTGCCCCAGGCACTTCTCAGCACCTTCCCAGCCCTGACTGATGGAAGCTCTCTGTGCCTCTGTGCTGTGCCCGGGCTGGCTGCAGGCAGTGCCCCAGCCCTGCTGGGCTGGGAGAAGAGCTGCTCATCCAGAGAAATGTGCTTTTGAAGCTCTCCTTGGTTACCAGGATCACCCTCTGTGCCAGGAGCCCGGCCCAGCTCAGCAGCACAGACACAGCACAAGGACTTTAATGACCCTCTGGGGCTTTGTGCTCAGGCCCTGAACATCAGGCCCTGAGAGGGAGCTGCAGAAACCTCTCCAGAACTCCAAGTCAGAATCACACTCCAAAGTTTCTCAGACTTTTAATGGGTCCCACTGAGGGACACGACTGAGAAAGTGTCCCCAGGCCCCAGGCAGAGCAGAGAACTGGAGGCACTGATGACAGGTGGGGACAAAGAGAAGCCAAGTCCTGGTGCCCTGGGGCCCAGCAGGGTCTGTGCCACCAAGGGCTGTCAGGAGACACCTTGTCCTGAGGCACTGGGGCCTCCTGGCACAGCCCCAGCCTGGCTGGGCACTGTCAGCCCCTTGTCCTGCCCTCAGCATTCCCTCCTAGCCCACATCCCAGTGGCCTCAAGGATCTGCTGGAAGGAGTCCCTGGGGAGCCTTGCTCAGGAATGGCCCTGGGGGCTCCTTCATGCTCCCAGGGACTGCAGGTTTTTCAAAGCACTTTAACTTTTGCTTTTGCCTTGGAGTCTCTGAGAGCTTTGTGCAGTCATGGCCTCCAATTATCGGCTGTAATTAGTCCCTGGAGAGGCTTTGTCAGGAACAACACTCAGTGGGGCTCATTAATGCTTCAAAGTACTTCAGTTCTTTTAAGGTACTTGGTGTTTCCCTTTTGATCCAGACTCTGTGAGAGGTTTGTGCAATCATGGCCCCAGTTATCTGTTTTAATTAGCCCCCTGAGAGCTTTGTACTGACACTCTGTGGGGCTCATGAATGCTTTGAGATACTCAACTTTTGTAAGGTACTTTAGATTCTCCTTTGCACACTGAGAGGTTTTTGTGCCATTTTGAGTCTCTGAGAAGTTTTTGTGCAATCCTGGCCTCCATTTCTCTCCTCCATGGAGTCCATGAGGAGCCTGTGTTGGGGATGGACCTCAGTGGGTCCCACTTGTGCTTTGAGACACTTTGGGGTTTTCTTCTGACTTTGACTCCTGGAAAGATTTGTGCAATCTCCTCTCAGGCCCTGAGGTTCAAGGGCTCAGCTCCAAATGCACCACGGGGCTCATGAGGATCAAACAAATCTTGAAAAAACATGACTCTGCCTTGATTTCCCTCTAGTCTGAGGCAGTTCATCAGGATGTTTCTGTATTGGTTTTGGTTTGCCAGTTTGAGAGTGGCTAATTACCAGGGCACTCACTAGAATACACTTACTAATTTCCTGCTCTGAGATAAGATTAGGAGAAAGGCAAAGTGGGCTCAAAACTTTAAAAGTGTATAAAGAAAAGTTTATTAATAGTAACTAAAATAAAGAGTAATAATAATCAGAACAAAACTTTCAGAACACTTCCCCTCTCCATACAACCTGACAATGTAAAGAGACAAAACCTAAAATTTTCAGTCAGTTTTCCACCTCTAGAATAGTCTTTCTTCACTTAGGGAGAGAAGTTCCTCTTGTAAATGTTATGGAGACTTCTCCACAAGAAAACAGTTGTCTCATGGCTTTTCAGTTCCACGAATAGAAGCTTCCTGGAAAAATCTGGAAACATGAAGTCCCTCCCATTTTTTCACAGCCTTTCCCACAGCTGTGTTTATGGGCATTGTCAACTTATGAGGTATTAGTTTACAGATGAGCTGTTTAAGAGCAAAGGTTCTCTTCATCTATTTCTGAAATCACCTTCATCTCTGGAAACAGAGGTCTTCTTCTCTCTCCCTGGGGGCATAGGTTCTCATCACTCTGCTGTCTTTCATTGTTCAAACTTTTCATGGGATCACAGCTACTGCAACATTTCCTTACATTAGCATGGAGGCCTTTGCTGAAACAAGTCATTACCCAGTTATTTTCAAAGAGTTATAGGGAAAAACAGAGTCTGATGTATCAATTACATCCTTCTCCACAGCATTACCAGAGGATTTCAGCCCCAAGATCAAGGCATCTCCTCATCCCTCCCATCTGGGACTCAACTTCCTCTTCACTGACTTTGGTGTCTTCATGTTGCTCCTGTGTGTGCCTGCACTTTGTCCTTTTCTCTCACTCGAGGGAGGATGGAAGCACTGGAAGAGTCAATATCTCAGCCGGGGCCTGCAGATGGTTCCGTGACCCCGGCCGGGCTCGGTACTTGCGGCCGGAGCTGTTTTACCATGGAGGTTTCTGCAGCGGCTGCGCTGGGGCTGTGTCAGGCTGGGCCGCGCTGGGGCAGGGCCAGGATCTCAGCAGCCAGGCCAGAGCACAGCAGCAGCACGGCTGGGGCCCATGGCTTCTCCTCCCCTGCCCGCTGGTTGCGGGCGAACCCCAAGGGCGGCAGAACCTTGGCCGAGCCGGCCCAGCCCGGGGCTGCTCCTGGGGCCCGGCGGATCCTGGCTGGGCCCGGGCTGGCGGCGGGGCAGGGCTCGGTAGCGGCCAGATGTCAGCAACCGCAGCCACGGCCCGGCCCGGCCTCGGCCCCGCGGCCTCCCCTGCCCTGCCCGGCAGCCGATGGGGCCTGGCGGCTCCCTGGGAAGGGGCCCGGCCCCACGGCAGGAGCCGCCCGGCCTGGCCTGGCTGAGACGGGGACCGGGCTGGCCTGGTCACCGCTTTGCTGGCCAGAAGGGAAACAGACCCAGCCAGGCTTTCTCATCTTTAACTTGTGTCTTGACAGAGGCGTGTGCAGTTTCCTTAGTGGTTTAACAGATTGTCAGCTCTCAAAGCTAATTACTGATTGGTTTTTTGTCAGACACCGAGGAAACTGCTAGCAGCTTCTCTCAGGACATCACTTCCATGATGCAAAACCACCACAACAGCACAGAGCACAGAGCTCCTTTGCCTATATGTAGTGGTCATGTGCACAAGGCCCGAAAAGCCCAACTTGGGAGATCTCTGGGCACTCTCCAGGGTGTTTTCAAATGAAAACATTCAGCTCATAGTCTAAGAAAAACACCAGAGCACAGGGCCAGCCTGACATGTTTGTCGTGGCTACTTTTGTCTGGGAGCGATCCTTGCATGTACGGAATTCGGGAGGCCAAATTCTAATTTAAGCCATGGACCCTGGATATGAAGGCCAGGTTCTTTTCCACAGGAAGGAAGGAACAGAGCCCCACTGTTTCCCCGCGTGGATGAGAGGTTACTGCCAGAGGTCAGATAGAGCTGACAGGTTTTTTTTCTGAGAGATACCCTTGCATATTGGAAATTTTTTAGGGAGCTTAGCAATTTTGGCAATGGGCAGCTGAAAAGAGGGACAGTTCTTTTCCATAGCAAGGAAAGCACAGAGCCCCAGTGCTCCAGGAGCTGATGAGAGGCAGCCCTTGGCATTCCAACATCAGCCTGACCTGTCAGGTGGCCCCTGGGAGGCCAAGCCAGCCAGACCTGTTCCATGTTCCCTCGGTTCCATGGGGCCCCACAGTGTCCCAATGGTCCCTTGCTTCCATGAGGCCCTGAGGTATCACAATGCCCCCTTGGTGACACGAGGCCCTGAAGGGTCAGAATGGTCTCCATGGTTCCATCAGGCCCCACAGAGTCATAATGGTCTCTGGGTCCATGAAGCTCCGCTGTGTCACCATGGCCCCTTGGTTCCATGGGCTCCAGTGGTGCCACAATGATCCCCTTGCTTCCATGAGGTCCCCACCGTGTCACAGTAATCTCCATGGGAAGGAAAGAACCGAGCCCCAGTGTGGCAGGGGCAGCCACCAGAGGCCAAGGCCAGCCAGACTTGATGGTACTGGCAGATTTTGGCTGGGAGCAACCCTTGGATATACAGAATTTTAGAGGTGGAATCCCAGTTTCAGACATGGACAACTAGGGGAGGAGTACCATTCTTTTCCATAGGAAGGAAACCTTGTTTCCTTGGAACAAGGTGTTCCAAGGAAAACATCTTGGAACACTGGTGTTTCAAGGGCAGATGGGCACCAGAGGCCTAAGCCAGCCAGATCTCTGTCCTGGTAGCTTTTTTCTGAAAGCAACCCTTGGATATAGGGAATTTCGGAGCTGGAACCCCAATTTCAGCCATTTCTGCATAGACAAGAAGGATGGTTCTTTTCCATAGGAAGAAAAGCACAGAGCCCAAGTGTTTCAAAGGCAGAAGAAGAGAGACATGGCTCCTGGGCGGCCAAGCCAGCAAGATCTGCTTGTCCTCACAGATTATGTCATGGAATGAATCCTTGGATATACAGAATTATACAGAATTTGGGAGGAGGAATCTCAATTTGGACCATGAACACCTTGAGAAGAAGGGTGGTTCTTTTTCATTGGAAGGAAAGCACCGAGCCCTAGTGTTTTGGGTGAGAGGCATCTGCAGGAGGCCAAGGGCAGCCACACCTTTCTTTCCTGGGAGCTTTCACTGGGGAGCAATCCTTGGATGTACAGAGTTTTGGAAGTGGAATCCCAATTTTGGCCATGGCCCATGGAGGAGAAGGACAGTTCTCTCCCATAGGAAGGAAAGCCCAGGGCCCCAGTGCTTCAGGGCAGGTAAGAAGCAGCCCTCGACATGCCAAGGTCAGCTGGACCTCTCAGGTGGTCCCCTGGAGGCCCAGCCAGCCAGACCTGTTCCGTGTTCCCTTGGTTTCGTGTGACCCCACAGTGTCACAATGGTCTGCTTGGTTCCATGAGGCCCTGGAGTGTCACAATGTCCCCTTGCTTCTGCAGTGTCACAATGGCCCTGTGCTTCCATGGGGCCTTGCAATGTCACAATGGCTTCGTGGTTCCACAAAGCCCTGATGTGTCACAATGGCTCCTCGGCTCCATGCGCCCTCGCTGTGTCCCAACGGCTCCTCTGTGACACTGCGGGCTCCACAAGGTCACCATGGACCCTTGGTTCCTTGGGGCCCCCGTGTTCACAATGGTCTCCTTGATTCCATGGGGCAGCACAGGGTAACAACTGACCCATGGCTTTATGAGGTTCTGTAGTGTCACCGTGGTCGCTGTCAGAGGCTGGATGAGATCGATGTCCCCAGACACCTTGGGAGGCTCGGAATGCCCGTGTGGGGCCAGGAGCGGGTCAGGCCTTGGTTTGTGGTGGGACAGAGCCCCGCCCCCAGCCCTGGCCTGGCACAGCTGTCAATCACATGGAAGGGGGCGGTGTTAACCCAGCTCTGATTGGCTGAGCTGTCAGTCAATCACACAGCAGGCAGTGCTAACCCAGCTCTGATTGGCCCAGCTGTCAGTCAATCACACACCAGCAGCTGGTGCCTTCCCTGACTCTGACTGGGCAAGCAACTGGCAGTCCCACCCCAGGGGCGGGCCCATGAAGGCCCAGGGGTTTAAAAGCCGGAGCACGAGGCCAGCCCATGGTCTGGATCCTGCCTTCTCCTGGGGTTCCTCTGTTAATGGTGCTGGAACCTGAGCAGGTGGTGCCTCTGTGTGTGTCTTTCTATAGATCTTCTGTCTTTCTGTTCTCCATTTCTTCTTCTTCTAATCCTACTTACCTGGAACATTTTTGGGTAGCTTAGCATCTTAAGGGTTAAAGGTTTTTAGGTTAAATGGGCTAAGTTAATGAAGTTCATGCTATGGTAAGAGTTTTATGTAGAACAGGATGTTGTATTAAACTCTTTGCCAAAGTTCCTTGATTGTCTATATTTTGCCAGTAAAATTTTGTGTCATTTTGCTCTCTCAGCTCTGTTGGTTAGAGCATGGTGCTGGTATCAGTGAGGCTGTGTTCAGTCCCTGTGTGGGCCATTCACTTCAGAGCTGGACTTGATGATCATTGTGGGTCCCTTCCTACCAAGAATATTCCTTGCATCTGGCCATGGTGAGAATATCTGGTTGGTGTTTCTCCTGTACAACAAAGTCGAATAAAGGAACCTTTGGTGACCCCCAGCATTTCAGTGTTCTGGAGTGTTACAGCCCTGCAGGCTCACAATGGCCTCTTGTTTCCATGAGGCCCCACAGTGTCACACTGGCCCCTTGGCTCCATGAGGATCTGGAGTGTCACACAGGTTTGTGACATTTGTCCTTGCTGCCCCTCACATCCCCCTGCCCCACAAACAGCCCCGAGCCAGCCGTGAGGGACAGGCCCTGCTGTGCCAGGCTGGGCTCAGGGCTTGGCCTTTCTGCTTCCTGCAGCCAAGCCAGGCCTTGCTCAGCATCGCAGTTCCCTGCTCTGAGCCTTGGGCTCCCTGCAATCCTGGCCTCAAGGATCTGCTCTCTGCACTCCCTGTGGAGCCTCTGGCACTCCCTGCCCTCGCTGGGGCCCAGGGATGCTCCCAGGGACTTGGAGTTTTGCTTCTGCCTCCTTGAGCAGCTTCTTCATCCTTCTCCCAGTGCCTGAGGGTCCTGGACCCAGCCCCAAATCCACCGTGGGGCTGATGAAAATACAGAAAGCCCTCAGGAGCTCTTTGTCTTCCTTCCATGGTCTTCAAGGCTCCAGGGCTTGTGCAGTGACTGGAGTCGGTTTGGAGTTCTGTGCAGGAGTGTGAAATACAAAGTTGTGTTTTGTGTCAGGTAAATAAAGGCAGCCTGTGCAGTTGTGGTTATGAAATGTATGGAACACGGCCATGGGGCAGTTATAAAGATGAGTTCTAATACACAACCCAGGAAAGCATGGAAGAAGGCTTTTGAACCAATCTTTTATTTGCAAATAACAATTATAAGTCTTAAACTGTTTTGTAATAAGAACCTTTGAATTACAACTTTAGAATATTGCTTAGCATTAAGGATTTTAAACTGCAGCTTTAGAATATATAAAGGATTTAAACAGAAAGGGAAGTGATCCTATCCCAAGCTCCTGGAAAATGAAGATGGACATCAAGGTTGCTGATTAATGATTTTGAAAGGGGAAGCTGGACATCACTACCATAGATTAATGATCCTAGAAAATAGAAGCTGGACCCCACCTCAGGAAGATGGACCCCACCATGTTGGACACACATCCCGGGATATTGAAACCTGGAATAGATCACAACAGAGTATAGAAATTGGAAAGGAACCAGACATCACCATCACAGATTTACGATCCTAAAGTACAGAATTGTGACGTCAAAAGGTAGAAATAGAAACTGCTGAAAGCTCACGTCAAAATGGGAAATGGAAGCTGCTGGGGAAAGCTGATGAATATGCATGAACATGATCAATAAACACCAGCAAGCCCAACAACCGGTGTGCAGTTGGAGGGGAAAACCCCCACCACTGCACCCAGCGCTGTCTCTGCTCATGCGTTTCCATATTAATTAATAAATTTAATTGCTGCTTGATGTATTGGCTGAGTCAGGCTTCTCATTTCTAACAGAATGGAGAAGAATGAGCCCCTTTTGGGCTGACCCTGTTTGGACAACCTGCTCCTCACCTCCAGCGTCACCATGTCTGACACCGCCCACCTGGGACTGACACGCCAAAATACCCAAAAATGCTCCTGTGATTTATTCTCTTATTTCTATTCTGTAACACATTATTTTATGTTAACAACTGTGAAAAACACCAATCACTTGGGTTTTAAAATTTAAAAAGTTTAATAATAATGAAATGGTTATAAAAATAGTAATACAATTAGAGCAATAAAAAATTAGAGTTAGGGCAATTACAAGGCAATGAAAAGCAAAGACTTACGGACGTCCGGATGCTCTCGGGCACTTAAGCCCGATAAGCACGTTTTGTGAACAAAGGAATAACCTTAAAAACCATACACTGTTGCATATTCATACATACTTCATGGTTATGCATACATTCTATTTAAAACAAGCAACTCTGGTATTTTTCAACTGCTTCCTTTAATCCCCACGGCATCTTTGAGTCTGAGCAAGGCCTGAAGAAATCGGCTTCTTCTGATGAGAAAACCATAAATTCCTCTTCTCTGGCAGATTTAGGTGTTCTGTGACTGTTAGCTCGAAGCCAGTGTCTCATTCCTTTAAAAAAACCCCACATACAGAGTTTATATTTTAAGTACTAAAGCTTAATTTTAACTACAAAACTACATTTACTGTACTATTAAAATGTTAATACAGCACAACTAATCAATATAACACAATACATATAGTAACTATCTGCATAGAGCCATGTAATATCCAATTTTCACATATTTAATTATTTCCAGATGTATTACATTTAGTTCTAATAATAGCATTGGCTTTTCTTACTTAGTTTTAATATTTACATTAAAAATCTACACATTTTTAGTTTAGAAGAAAACTAATGTTCATTGAATCTGAGTAACACAATTCCCTTCATTAATGAATTAGGATGTATTGGCTATTCATTTCTTCCTGTTTATGGCAATTAGCAATATTTCCAGTCATTTTGTCATCTTTTTTATCATCTTTTTCTCACACGGGGTTAAGGAGGGGCCACTTTGGGATCCTTGGAGACATTTCTGGGGCACATTTGGGGCAGTTCTGTGCCTGGGGAGGGAATTCAGAGAGAACTTGAGGGTCTGGAGGACACTTGGGGGAGCCGGGTGGGCACTTGGAGGGGCACTTAGGGGTTCTGAGGGACAGCTCGGGGTCCGGGGGAGCCCTTGGGGGTCCAGGGGGGCCCTTGGAGGTCAGGGAGGGGAATTTGGGGCCCCGCGGGGCCCGGGCGGGCACTTGGGGGGCTCCAGCGGGGCTCTCCGGGGCGCGGGGGGTGATGGGAGTTGTAGGCGCGGGTAGAATACGGTTGAACGGGGCCGCGGAGCATCACGGGAGTTCTAGGCGCAGCTGCGATGGGGCGCGGGGCATGACGGGAGATGAAGTCACGGCTGCAGTAGTGCGGGACGTGCGCCGCGGAGCATGATGGGAGCTGTAGTCCCGGCAGTGGCTGGGACGCGGCGTTTGGGGGTCCGGGAAGGCCCTTGGGGGACACTTTTGCGTCCGAGCCGCGACTTGAGGCCCTCGGGGCGAACGTAAACAGTTCGGGAGAACTTGGGGGGAGCTTGGGGAGCTCTTCCCGGGCTCCTTAGGGCGCGGGGTACGGCAGGCGGTTTAGGGACGTGACTGTGTTCTGAGGGGCTCTGGGGCCGCGGGGGATGAGAGGAGATGAATTCCCAGCAGTGGCTGTGCCGGGCATCCGTGGGGTCAGGAGCACTCCGGGGATCCGGGGGCGCCTTTGCGGGGTCCCGAATGGGCGCTGAGGGGCACTTGGGGATCCTGGAGGGTCTGGGGGACACTTACGGGACAGATGGGGGCGGGTACCGAGGGGGTTCTGTGGAGCGCGGGGCATGACGGGCGTTGTAGTCCCGGCTCCAATGGGGCTGAATCGGGCCGCGGGGCATGACGGGAGTTGTAGGCAATAGCGGAAGTATGGCGCCGACTCCAGGCACCGCCCCCAAGGCCACAATCCCTGTCGCTGATTGGCTGCGGGCGGTGATGGGCGGGAGCCCCGGCAAATGGGAGGTGGCGGAGGCGGGAACAGCCCATCCAACCCCTCCAGTCCAGCCCAGTGCATCCCCAGTACAGCCCAGTGCAACCCCAGTGCTCCTCCAGTCCCTCCCAGTACAGCCCAGTGCAACTCCAGTACAGCCCAGTACAGCCCCAGTGTTCCTACAGTCCCTCCCAGTACAGCCCAGTACAACCCCAGTACAGCCCAGTACAGCCCCAGTGCTCCTCCAGTCCCTCCCAGTACAGCCCTGTCCCTCCCAGTACACCTGAGTTCATTCGCAGTCCCTCCCAGTTTCCCCCAGTGTCATCCATAGTCCGCTCCAGTATCCCCCAGTCTTCCCCACAGCGTTCCCAGTGTCCCCTGTTTGTCCCATTATCCCCCAGTGTCATTCCCAGTATGTCCCAGTATGTTTCAGTGTGTACCCCCACAGTCCATCCCAGTCCACCCAGATTCCCCTCAGCATTCCTCATGTTCCCAGGCTGTCCCAGTCCTT
This sequence comes from Anomalospiza imberbis, assembly GCF_031753505.1. Taxonomy (NCBI): domain Eukaryota; kingdom Metazoa; phylum Chordata; class Aves; order Passeriformes; family Viduidae; genus Anomalospiza; species Anomalospiza imberbis. The sequence continues at coordinate 961,577 of NW_027100070.1, forward strand.
CCCAGGGTCACTCCCAGTATGTCCCAGTTTCTCCCACAGCGTTCCCAGTGTCCTCCAGTATGTCCCAGTCCTCCCCAGTGTTTCCAAGGACAGTTTAATGTCTCAGGGTTGCCGTGGCAGCCAAACCCAGCAGTGGGGTCAGTGCAGTGTCCATGGCCACAGCCCCTTGCAGTGGCCCAGTGCAGCTTGGGCTGATGATCCACCCTCACAGCTGGCCCAGGGCAGGTCTGCAGTGGTTTTGGTGGCACCTTGGGCTGGCACACAGCTGAGGAGTGTGTCTGTTTTCATGGGGAAACTCGGGAGTTTTAGATTGCTTCAAAAATAGACAAAGGGAAAGCCCCTCTTAGGCTGGGTGCAGCCAGCTCTGCAAGCACAGCAGGTCCCAGGTGAGCGAGGACAGACAGGATGGGCTTGGGCAATGTGGAGCAAGGCTGTCCACACTGGGCCAGAGCTCAAGGCACAGCTGCTCTGAGCAGGCCAGAGCTCCTGAGGGGAGAGCCTGGGTCAGTATCAATCACAGAATGCTGCAATCGCCTCTGCTCTAAAGAGAAATGTAATAAAATACACCCTTTGAAAGAGGACAGTGTATTTCTTACAAGCTCTTTGAAATCTTTCCCCATAACTGCACTAGGAAAACTTTAATGGCCCTCTCAGGGCTTTGGTGTTGTTTACACCAGACTCAGTCCCTGAAGAGTGTCTTCAAAAAACTTCTAAAGAACTCAAATTTAAACTCCAAAGTTTCTTGAAGTTTTAATGGGTCCCACTGAGGGACACGACTGAGAAAGTGTCCCCAGGTTCCAGTTAGAGCAGAACCCTGGAGGCACTGATGACAGGTGGGGACAAACAAGGTAAAGGTGTCTCTGGCGCTGAGCAAACCTGGATGTGTCTCAGGAATGCAAAGGGCCAAGGCTGAGCCCCAGCCCCAGGCAAGGCAGATCCTGTCCCTCCCTCCTTGCTCAGGGCTCTTCCCGGGATGGGCACTGCCATGTGGGGATGTGCCATGCCAAGGGCAGGACCATGGGGCGGCCCCTGCCAGGCTGCTGAGCGGGGACAAGGAGGCCATGAGGCCCCAGGGCTGCAAGGGTCACTTGTCCCCTCGTGGCCTCAGGCCCAGGGCCAGCAGCCATGGCCAAAGGGCTGCACAGGTTGGCTCTGTCAGGGCCTTGCAGCTGCTGCACATCCCTGTGCCCTCTGCAGCCCAGGCTGTCCTGCGGTGTCCCTGCCCTGGCCTCTGTCCCTGCAGGCTGTCGTCATCCCCCGGCTGCCCCACCTCGCTGGCCCCTTCCTTTGCTGACAGCTCTGCCTCCTGCCTGCCCCTGCCTGGCCACACAAAGCCTTGGCCTTGAGACCAAAAGGGTTCATTCCATTTTTACCGTGCCTGTGAACTTCCAGCACAGGAACAAGGCATGCAGGGGCTGCTTTCCCAGCAAGGATGGCTGGAAGACAAGAAGAAGACATCTGGCTCAAGGGTGCAGTGACAGAGAAAACAAGGACTGAACCTGGGAACTTGGGGTGGGTTTTATGGAAATGGGTAAATTGTGATTGGCATTTAGCGACTGTGTATGAACAACACACTGGTAGAATTACATGTCCACGTCAGGTTAGGAGTTATCCCATGTTAGACCTCAGGCCTGAATAAACGATACCCTCTGAAATAGCAAATGAGTGTTAAGGAGCCTCATTCTGATATTTCAGAGATTTGGTGGCAGCGGGGCCTCACAGAACCAAGGAGTCAGCTGTGACACTGAGCAAACTCATGGAACAAAGGGGCCATGGTGACACAGCGGAACCCCATGGAACCAAAATCCATTGTGGCACCTTGGGGCCACACTGAACCAATGGTCCATTGTGATACTGTGGATCCAAGGAGACCATTGTGACACTGAGGAACCTCTTGGAACCAAGGGAACATTCTGACACAGCAAGGCCTCGTGGAGCCATGGGTCCATGGTGACACTGTGAATCCAAGGAGACCATTGTGACTGAGGAACCTCATGGAACCAAGAGTCCGTATTTCAACTGTGGGGTCCTGTGGAACCAAGGGGAGCACAGTGACATTGCGGGGCCTCATGGAACAATGGAGACTCTTCTGACACTTTGGACCCACTGGAACCAAGGGACCATTAGAGCATGGCAGGGCCTCGTGGAATCAAGGGGACTACAGTGAACACTGTGGGTGTCCATGGGATGAAGGGGCCATTCTGACACCGTGGAACCAAGGATGCCATTGTGACACTATGGGGCATCATGGAACCACAGGTCCACTGTGACACAGCAGGGCCTCATGGAACCTTGGAGGCCATTTTGACACTTTGAGGCCTTGTGACACCAAGGAGGCATTGTGGCACTCCAGAGCCCTGTGCAGCCAAGGGGACCATAGTGACTCTGTGGGGCTCAGTGAAACCAATGCTCTGTTGTGACACTGCAAGGCCCTATGGCATCATGGAGACCATTGTGACACTACAGGCCCCATGGATCCAAGGAGCCATTGTGACACTACAGGCCCCATGGATCCAAGGAGCCATTGTGACACTAAAAGGCCTCACTGAACCAAGGGGCCATTGTGACACTATGGAGTCTTGTCAGGCCAAGGGGCACTTGTCACACTGTGTGGCACCATGGAACCAAGGGGTCCTGACACTTCAGGGCCCCATGGAACTAAGGATCCATGGAACAGTGCAGGACTCCATGGAACCAAAGGTACACTGTGACATTGCGGGGCCTCATGGAACCCTGGAGGCCATGGTGACACTTTGAGGCCTCGTTGAATCAAGGGGCTCTGCAGGGCCTCGTGGAACCAAGGAGACCCTTCTGACACTGGGAGTCCCCGTGGAACCAAGGGTCCATTGTGATCCTGCGGCACCAAGGAGACTCCTGTGACACTGCAAGGCCTCATGGAAGCAAGGGTTTGGCCTCCCAGGGGCTACCTGACAGGTCCAGCTGATCTTGGAATGTTGAGGGCTGCCTCTCATCAGTACCTGGAGAACTGGAGCTCTGTGCTTTCCTTCCTATGGAAAAGAACCATCCGTCTTTCCAGGTGCCCACAGCCAAAACTGATACTCCTCCTGAAAAATTCCCTATGTGCAAGGGTTCTCCCAGACAAAAGCTGGCAGGACAGACACCTCTGGTTGGCCTGGTCCTCTGGTGGTCACCTCTCATCTCAAGGAAGTCCTGAGGAGAGTATTTGAGCAGGTTTGACTGCTGGAACATCAGTGAGTCTCTCATCCTCTAAAAAACTCAGATGCTCTTCTGATCATATGTGTCTTTTCTTTCTCATTGTATCTTATGCATGAAATACTATTTTCAGCTAGGAAATAGTGTTCTTCTCACTCTGCCAGGGTTTGCTGACACAAAACAGCTCGTCTACATATGGATCCAGGTCACCTGTATAAGCAAACACAATAAAGAATCCAGCAAGAATGATTTGTCTCTGCTCCCATCTGTCACATCTCCTCTGGAGCTGGAGGTGCAGCCCCAGCACTGGGGAGGGCTCAGGGGCTCACCAGCTCAGCTCCCACACAGAAAACTTGCAGACTCTGGACTGCTCTCCTTGGCCCCTGCACGCTCAGCCAGGCTGGGATGGACACTGATGGTTTCTGTGCCGGGCTCTCTGAGCCCAGCCCAGCTCCCTGCAAGCTCTGCCAGCTGCCCTGAGCTCTGTGCAGCACCAAGGGCCTCTCCCCAGCACAGCCCAGCCGGCTCTGGCCCCACAGCTCTGCTCAGCCCAGGCTGCTCTGGCCACTGGCCCCACGGCCTCAGCCCCTGGCCAGGGCACAGCAGCAGCTGCAGCTCATCCAGGACTCAGCCCCAGCCAGGCTGCTAGGCTGGGATGAGGAGCCCCTCAGCCTTCCCTGCTCTGGGCTGGACAAGCCCAGCTCCCTCAGCCACTGCTCACAGCCCAAGGGCTCCAGCCCCACCTTGGAGGCCCTTCCCTAACCCTGCTCCAGCTGCCAGACATCTTTCCTGCCCCGGGGAACCCAACCCAGGCCACAGGGACCTGGATAATCCACGTCCTTGATGTCCTGGTCACACAGCCCTGGCCCCTTTTCCCCATGTCAGGCTCTGGGGTGGATCCTGTGGAACATCCTTTGGTGGGGGCTGTGGCTCCAGGTGGACCGGGGGGATACTGGAGGACAGGGACCTCGGCAGGGCATGAACAGCATTGGACTTGTTGGGAGAAACTGTGAGGGGGAGCTGGGGCGGAGTGACCAACCCAGTGACCTCACACAGCCCCCCTGGGATGTCACACAGCCCCTCTGTGATGTCACAGCCTGCTCTGTGAGGTCATAATCTGCTCTGTGATGTCAGACCTCTGCCCTGTGATGTCACAGCTGGCTCTGTGATGTCACAGAGATGGCCTATGATGTCATAGCTTCTTGATGACCTCACACAACCCACTCTGTGATGTCATAGCCCACTCTGTGTCCTCATGTTACCAGATGATAAATTGTCACCACCAGGTGAGCTGACACCTGGAGCTTGTTCTCCAAATCCCCAGGCCTATGGAAACCACACAATGCCCATTGTGTCAGAAGGGGAACTGGAAGTTCACCAGCCTCAGTGTCCTGCCAGCTCAGCCAGGCCCACTGGAACATTGGGGTCCATGACCACCAGGGACCACCAGAGAGACCCCCAGGACAGAAGAGAGCATGGGTAAAGGGGAGGGGAAATATGTTAATGATTCTGGGGAAATGATTATCAGATGTGTGTTTAGTCCAGGACAATCAATGAACATGTGTGCAAAATACAGAATATGAACAGAAACTTTCCTGCACTCAGCATGCTCGGCTTTGGGAGGAGCTATCCCCCGTGCATCCGGCTGAATAAAGAATGCTGCTTCTTAATGCTGCATTGGTGTGAAGGAGTTTTCTGTTTTACCGAATTTTTGGTAACACTCCACTGCCAAGGAAAGCTCTGTCTCCTGCTGCTCACACACAGAGAAGGGCTGGTGGCAGATGTGGGGGTCATTGGCTGCCTGGGGCACAGTGACCATGAAATAATCAAGTTTTCAATGTTCTGTGAAAGAAGGAGGGGCAGCAACAAAACTTCCATACTGGAATTAGGAAGGGCAGACTTTGGCCTATTTAGGATGCTGGTTTGGGGAGTACCGAATCAGGTACTGATTTTTAATGGGAAACAGCCCTTAAAAACAAAGGGGTCCAGGGAGGATGGACACATTTCAAGAAAGTAATCTTAAGGAGGAAGGAGCAGCCTGTCCCAGTGTGGCCAAAGATGAGCTGGTGAGGAAAATAACTGCCCTGGCTGCCCATGGAGCTTTTGTGGGAAAAAAGTATGCATTAACTTTGGACAGAAGGTCAGGCAACTTAAGCAAGTGTTTAAGGATGTTGTCAGGTCATGCAGTAAAAATAAAAAAAAAAAAGAAATCTCAATTAGAGATTAACCTGGCCACTTCTGTGAAAAATAATAAAAATGTGTCTATGAATAAATTAATGGCAAAATGTGGAATAAGGTGAACCCCTACTCTTTATTGGATGCAGTGGAGAATATAGGAACTAAAGATAAGGAAAAGTCCAAGCTACTTAACACCTTGTTTGTATCAATTTTCAATATTAGGACACGATGTCATCAGGACAAGAGTTCTCCTGAGCTGGCAGATGGGGTCAGAATGCAGAACAGGCCTCTGGAATCCAGGAGGAAGCAGCTGGGGACCTGTTGGGCCACTCAGATACTCACAGGTGTATGGGATCAGATAGGATCCATCCTAGGGGGAAGAGGGAGCTGGTGGATGAGCTCCCCAAGCTGCTCTCCATCATTTACCATCAGTCCTGGCTCAGCAGGGAGGTCCCAGAGCACTGGAGATGCCAGTGTGAGCCCATCCCCAAGATGGGCTGGAAGGAGGATCTGGGGAACTCCAGGCCTGTCAGCCTGACCTCGGTGCCCGGCAAGGTTCTGGAACAGATCACCCTGAGTGCCATCACAGGGCACCCACAGGATGGCCGAGGGATCAGAGCCAGCCAGCGTGGATTTCAATGCCTGCATGGATGATCTGCATGAGGGGATTGAGTCCAGCATCAGGAAATTTGCAGATGACACCAAGCTAGGTGTGGGTGTGGATGTGCTGGAGGATAGGAGGGCTCTGCAGAGGGACCTGGACAGGCTGGATCCAGGAACCAAATCCAACAAGGTGAGGTTTAACAAGTCCATGTGCCGGGTCCTGCCCCTTAGCCACAACAACCCCTGCAGCACTACAGGCTGGGGACAGAGTGGCTGGACAGCAGCCAGGCAGAAAGGGACCTGCAGGGACTGATGGACAGCAGGCTGGACATGAGCCAGCAGTGTGCCCAGGTGACCAAGAAGGCCAATGGCTCCTGGCCTGGATCAGGAATGGTGTGGCCAGCAGGATCAGGGCTTCTGTGCCAGTCCTGATCTGCCCCCATCTCTGCACACAGACATTGCTGCTGCAGCTTCAGAGGAGGGAACAAAAGGAGGATTTCTGGTGAAAACTTTCCTGGGAGATCCTTTAGTTCATTTAAAGCCACTGAGAGCACAGCTCTTCATTGACACAGTCTGGGGCCACAGCAAAGGTAGAGAGAAACAAAATGAGAAATGGCACAAGGAATGGCCTTTGTGGACAATCTTAAAATCTAAAACACAGGGGAAAAACCCCACAACCAAACCAACAGGAACAATCAAAGATGACTTCTTACAAATGATTTGCAGAAGCTGGCCAGCAATTTTGTCAGTGCTACCCAGAGTGCTTTTGTCACAGGAAACTCAGACTTTTTGTCACAGGCATCATGATTAGCAGATCTTGAAATGCTCTCAAGTCCCTGAGCACTAAGTCACGGAGAATTAAAGCCACACAGGCCACATCTGCAGTGCTCAAACACAGCCCTGTTGCTGCTGCTGCTGCTGCTGAAATAGAATCAACTGACAGAGGCCATCACAGAAATTGCCTCTGGAGTGTCAAATACAATGAAAAAATCCACCAGGAGAAAGAGAAACCAGAACTTCTCGGCTCGCTTTATTGTTTCTTCCTAGCAGCAGCAGAAAATGGAGATGCCCAGAGATATTCCCAGCTGCTGCTGATCCCAGTGGAGCCCAGCCTGCTCCCAGTCCCAGTGGGAACCTGAGCCCAGCGCGGGGAGCTCCCGCAGTGTCGGGAGCTCAGGGAGCCAGGCCCAGAGCCCCGGGCACGGCCGCCCATTGCGGGGCAGCGGCACAGACGGAATGTCCTGCGGCCCAAACCTCCTGCTCCTGCCTCACAGCGCCCAGCGTTCTCCCCCTCCTGTTCCTCTCCCAGCACGGCACACATTCCAGCTCAGAGGAGGCTTCCCCAGAGAGGGCTCCTGCTCCTGTTTCAGCCTCAGTGTCCCTGCAGAGGAACAGGGCATCTTTCAGGCACTTCCACAAGCTCAGGGTTCCCATTTCATGGGGATTCCAGGATGAAAATAGCCTTGTTAGGAAGGACAAAAGCGGAAGGAGTGGTGTCGCTGTAGAGCAGGACGGGAACAAAAATGACTCCAAATCAAAGGCAAAGAGAATGAACTCCAATTTTTTTCAAATGCACCGCTCTATTTATAGAGAACATCGTGCGGACTGATTTCATTGGTCTTAGAGTAAAAACATCTCACACCATTGGTGTGCAGTGGATGACGCACAGTGGCAGAACCTATCTATAAACAATGTGAACAACAAGATAGATTAGAGAATTATTTACATTCTTTCCCAAATGTCTCCCAGGCTCTCGCCTGGTTAGAAAACCTTCTCTTTTTCTCTCTGACTGAACTGAGAATATCCACATTTGCCTTCCTGATGAACTTTCTCCAGGAAGTTGGGGCTGTGTGCTGGGACCCACAGTGGGCTGGGTGGGAAAAGCACTTTGGCACTTTTGCACAGAGCTTCCTTGGGGATGTTGAGGGGAGGAACACAGGTGGGACAAGAGAGAGCTGCAGATCATTGAGAGAGGAACAAGAGTAGGCAAAGTCAAGGGGCAAAGGCATTAAGAAGGCCTTTGTGTCCAGGGACATCTGCATGGAAACCACCAGGCCTCTGGCAGAAAGGCGGCCATGCCCACCAGGCCTTTGTGACCCGCGGTGACATCGTGCCCCGAGGCCATTGTGACGCATGCGCATGTCATGACCCTGCTGCCCCACCACCCATGCCAACAGCAAGGCAGCCTGGTCAGGGAGAGCGGGCTGAGGAAGGATGACAGCATTGCCTTTTGGTCTGCACAGATGTTGACTTCAGGTGTGGGCTGCTTTCACAGAATCACAGAATGACTGGGTTGGAAGAGACCTTCAAGACCATCAAGTCTAACCCATGCCCTAAACACCTTAACTGACCCATGGCACCAAGTGCCATATCCAGTCTTTTTGTGAACATTCCCAGGGATGATGACTCCCCCACCTCCCCAGGCAGGCCATTCCAATATTTTATCACTCTTTCTGTGAAAAACTTCCTCCTAGTATCCAACCTATATTTCCCCTGACACAGCTAGAGACTGTGTCCTCACGTTCTGACATTTGCTGCCTGGAGAAAGAGACCAACCCCCACCTGACTGCAACCACCTTTCAGGAGGTTGCAGAGAGGGATAAGGTCACCTCTGAGTCTCCTTTTCTCCAGGCTAAGCAACCCCAGCTCCCTCAGTTGTTCCTCACAGGATTTGTGTTCCAAGCCCCTCACCAGCCTTGTCGCTCTTCTCTCGAGCATCTCAACGTCCTTCCCAAACAGAGGGGCCAGAACTGGACACAGCACTCATGGTACGGCGCCACTACAGGGGAAGAATGCCAAGAACACCAGTGCCGAGTAGAGGGGAAGAATCACTGCCTTGCTCCTGCTGGACGCACCATTCCTGATCCAGGCCAGGAGCCATTGGCCTTCTTGGCCACCTGGGCACACTGCTGGCTCATGTCCAGCCAGCTGTCGACCAGTGCCCCCAGGTCCCTTTCTGCCTGGGCACTGTCCAGCCACACCGTCCCCAGCCTAGAGCTGTGCAGGGGGTTATTGTGGCCAAAATGCAGGATTTGGCGAGTGATTTTATTAAACTCCATCCCACTGGAATCTGCCCATCCATCCAACTGTTCAGGTCTCCCTGCAGAGCCCTTCTGCCTTCCAACAGATGGTAGAAGTAGGTAACTAAGCTTCCAGCTTAGTGTCATCTGCAAATTTACTAATGAAAGCCTCAATCCCCTCATCCATGTGGTCAATAAAAATATTGAACAGAGCTGGCCCAGCACAGAGCCCTGAGGGACAGCACTGGTGACTGTCCCCAGCTGGATGCAGCACCGCTCACCACCACTCTCTGGGCCGGCCATCCAGCCAGTTCTGAACCCAGCGCAGAGTGCTCCTGTCCCAGCCGTGGGCTGCAGCTTTTCCAGGAGTGTGCTGTGGGAGACAGTGTCAAAGGCCTTGCTGGAGTCCAAATAGACACATCCACAGCCTTTCCTGCATCCACCAGGAGGGTCACCTGGTCATAGAAGGAGACCAGCTTGGTCAAACACGACCTAGCCCTCCTAAACCCCTGCTGGCTGGGTCTGACACCCTGGCCATCCTGGAAGTGCTGTGTGATGGCATTCAGTGTGAACTGTTCCATGACCTTACCGGGTACTGAGGTCAGGCTGACTGGCCTGGAATTACCAGGAGCCTCCTTCCCACCCTTTTTCTGAATGGGCATCACACTGGGCAGCTTCCAGTCATCTGGGACCTCACCAGTGAGCCAGGGCTGCTGGTAAATGATGGAGAGTGGCTTGGCAAGCTCATCTGAGACCTCCCTCATCACCCTGGGGTGGATCCCATCTGGTCCCATGGATTTATGAACATCCAAGCAGCTCAGCAGTTCTCTGACTGCCTCCTTTTGGATAACAGTGGCCCACTCTGCTCCCTGACACCATCTACCAGCCCAGGTGGACAGTTGTCCTGAAGGCAAATCGTCTTCTCACTAAAAACTGAGGCAAAGAAGGCGTTAAGCACCTCTGCCTTCTCCTCATCTGCAGTTATTAAATTCCCTTCCACATCTAATAAAGAACAAAGATTGGTCTTGCCCTTCCTTTTACCATTGATATATTTCTAAAAGCATTTTTTATTACCCTTTACAAAAGCTGCCATTTTAAGTTCAAACTGAGGTTTGGCTTCCCTAATTTCATTCCTATATACCCTAGCAAGCCCCTTAAATACTTCCTGAGAGACCTGACCCTCCTTCCAAAGATGATACATCCTCTTTTTATTCCTAAGTTCCTTCAAAACCTCATTGCCCATCCAGGCTGGGCATTTGCTTCGTCGACTCATCTTTTGGCACACAGGAACAGTCTCCTTCTGTGCCCTCGAGATCTGTATTTTGAAGCTTGCCCACCTTTACTGAACTCCTTTGTTTTCAAGGGCTATTTCCCAAGGAACTCTCTGAATAAGTCTCCTAAATAGGCCAAAGTCTGCCCTCCAAAGTCCAATGTAAAAGTCTTATTAGTGTTCCACCTGACTTCACCATGAGAATTCTATAATTTCATGATCACTGTGCCCCAAGTGACCTCCAACCACCACATCTCCCACCAGCCCATCTCTATTTACAAACAACAGATCTAACATAGTCCCTCTCCTGGTGGGCTCACTCACCAGCTATGACAAAAAATTGTCCTCCACAAACTCTAAAAATTTCCTGGACTGCCTCTTTTCAGCTGTATTGAGTTCCCAGCAGATGTCCAGCAGGTAGAAGTCACCTAAAAGAGCAAGGGCTGATGATCCTGAAACATTCTCTAGCTGCTTGAAAAATAACCTGTCCACCTCTTCTTCCTGGCTGGGTGGACGATAACAGACTCCCAGTAGGATGTCAGCCTTGTTGGCCTTCCCCCTAAGTCTCACCCATAGTCATTCGACTCCATCATCATTAGTTTCAACACCCACAGCATCAAAAGCCTCCCTAATGTAAAGGGCCACCCCTCCACCTCTTCTCCCTTTCCTGTCTCTCCTGAAGAGCTTGCAGCCATCCAGTGCAGCGCTCCAGCCATGTGAGTCATCCCACCATGATTCTGTGATGGCAATTACATCATAGCTCTGGTGCTGCACCATGGCCTCCAGCTCTTCTTGTTTGTCACCCATGCTGTGTGCATTGGTGTACCTGCACCTCAGCTGGGCTGCTGATTTCACCCCTAACTCAGGCTTACCACCCACGAGCCTGCTTCCAGACAACCCAGCTGTACCCCCTTCCCCTTCAGACCTAGTTTAAAGCCCTGTCAACAAGTTCTGCCAGTTCATGAGCTAAAATTCTTCTGCCCTTCACAGAAAGATGGAGGCTGTCTGATCCAAGGAGGCCAGGTGCTGTAAAAGTTGCCCCATGATTAAAGAATCCAAAATTTTGACGATGACACCAACCCTTGAGCCACTCGTTGATAATGTGAGCTCTCCTATTGCTTTCACCGTTTTTCTCAGACTCCAGAGGGACTGAGGAAAAGACTGTGTGTGCCCCTGTCCTATTAACCACCTGACCCAATGCCCTAAAGTCCCTTTTAATTGGCCTGACACTCCTCTTCTCAATCTCATCACTGCCAGCCTGGGGTATCAGCAGTGGGCAATAATCAGAGGGCTGAATCAGCCCAGGCAGTGTGCCAGTGATATCCCGTACCCGGGCCCCAGGGAGGCAGCAGACCTCCCTGTGGGGTGGGTCTGGTCGACATATGGGGCCCTCTGTTCCCCTCAGGAGGGAGTCACCCACCACGATTACCCTTCTTTCCTTTTTGATGTTAGAGGTGCTGATCTGTCTCACAGATAAATCATAATTGGGAGGTTCACTGGGCAGATAATTTTCTTCTAAATCATCTGGCTGACTCTCCAGATCCAGGAGATCATACCGCATCTGAAGTGGCCCCTGGCTTGGGAGAGGGCTTTGGGAGGGATTTTTATTATTACCTCCTCGAGTAGGTACCCACTCCCACTCCCCTTCATCGGCCAGGTGTCCTTCTATAGCCTGACAGTGGGAGGTGTGGGAGACAGCGGGAACCAAGGAGAGAATTGCTGCACTGCCAGACCTCATGGAACCAAGGATCCATCGTTACACTGCAGGGCCCTGGGGCACCACGGTGCCATTGTGACACTGCAGGGCCCAAGGATCCAAGGGACTTTGTGACACCAAAGGGACATTGTGACACTGGGAGGCCTCATGGAATCATGGAGACCATTGGGACACTCTGGGGCCTCATGGAACCGTGGTGACACCAAGTTGGCTGGGGGTGTTGATCTGCTGGAAGGCAGGAGGGCTCTGCAGAGGGACCTGGACAGGCTGGATCCAGGAACCAAATCCAACAAGGTGAGGTTTAACAAGTCCATGTGCCAGGTCCTGCACTTTGGGCACAACAACCCCTGCAGCGCTACAGGCTGGGGACAGAGTGGCTGGACAGCAGCCAGGCAGAAAGGGACCTGCAGGGACTGATGGACAGCAGGCTGGACATGAGCCAGCCGTGTGCCCAGGTGGCCAAGAAGGCCAATGGCTCCTGGCCTGGATCAGGAATGGTGTGGCCAGCAGGACCAGGGCAGTGATTCTTCCCCTGTGCTGGGCACTGGTTGGGCAGCACCTCGAGTGCTGTGTCCAGTTCTGGGCCCCGCAATTTAGGAAGGACATGGAGGGGCTGGAGCGTGTCCAGAGAAAGGCAACAAGGCTGGTGAGGTGTCAGGAGCACAATTCCTGTGCGGAGCAGCTGAGGGAGCTCGGGTTGTATATCCTGGAGAAGAGGAGGCTCAGGGAAGACAAGGCGGTGTCACGGCACAGGTTGGACCTGATGATCTCCATGGTCTATTCCAACCTTGCTGATTCTGGGATTCTGTGAAAGCACCCTTGGAGCAGTTACAGGAGGAGCCCTGGGCCTCCTCTTCAGAAGCTGCAGCAGCCCAGGTCCCTCAGCTTCTCCTCACAGCCCCAAAGCCCATCTTGTCAGTCCTGCAGAGCCTCTGCAGCCCCTCCTCACTGCCCAGAACAGGCAGCCCCACAGCCAAACACAGCAGCCCAGATGTGCCCCCCTGGTCTGGGGTGCCTCTGGCAAGGGAGCAGCGCGAGGCACTGCAGGAGCCTGCAGACAATTCCTGCAGCACTTGTGGTATGATCCTGCTCCCCAAGGGCCGTTCCCATGGTGCCAAGTCAGGAACTGGAATGGGGAGTGGGGCCAGAGAGGAAAGGGCAAACAGGGATGGGCTGTGTGCAGGGGAGGGAACAGGGGTGGGCAGTGGGAATAAATTTGTAGGACGAAGAGTAAAGAAAGCAAAGGTGAAGCCAAGGAAATGCTCCGGGCAGTTTGGGGGTGGCTGCCAGGCAGCCCTGGCTCTGAGCAACAGCATCTGCAGTGGGACAGGAAACTCCCAGCTGATGGGAACAAACTTTCTGGCTGACTGCAGAGGCCAGGACAAAGCTGAGTGGTTTCCCTGGTGTTCCCCAGCCCTTCCTGGCCCCAGGGGCTGCTGGCATTTGTGCTCCCTCAGGTTCATGTCCCCACAGCAGCAGCATGGGGGTGCTCCCGCCTGCTGTGTGCAATGCAAACAGGGGCTCCTGAGCCGGCGCTGCCGTGGCTGTGCCTGCAAGGATGCGGCACCTGTGTGAGCTGGGGGAAAGGCCAGGGGTGCAGAGGGGGGATGTTGTTGGCAGCTCCATGAGGACGCTCTGGGACGCTGCCCTGGCCTGTCCAGCGCACTGGGGATGGATCAGCCCCTGCTCTGCTGCTCCTTTCCGTCTCCCCCAGGGCCCTTGCAGAGCACCAGCCATGCTGTTTGCCCCCAGCCTGCCCACGGCCAGCCTGGGGCTGCTCACGGGGGTTTTCTGTGCTGAGCATTGGCCTGGCCGTGTTCTTTAGAGAGCCTGGGCAAGGAGCCTGGAGCCCCCAGGCCCTGGCCTGAGGCGTCAGCGCTGCCCCAGCAGTGCCCATGGGCTGTCCCTGCTGCAGCCCCGGCACTGCCACCCCCAGGACTGTGCCCGGCCCCGAGAGCACTCAGGCCCTGCAGCAACACCAGGGCCACCAGGGCAGCGGGGCAGGGCCACGGGAGCAGCACTGGCAACACCAAGTGCTGCTGCTGCTGGGCACAGCTGCTGTGCCAGCACTGATCTGCCCCCAGCTCTGCACACAGACATTGCTGCTGCAGCTCCAGAGAAGGCAACAAAAGGGCATCTCTGCAGAAAACTGTGCTGGGAGATCCTTGAGTTCCTTTTAAGCCAACAACAGTGCAGGCCCTCATTGACACAGTCTGTAGCCACAGGTAAGGTGGAGAGAAACAAAAGGAGAAATGGCAAAACCAGTGACATTGCTTTGTGGTCAATATTAAAAAAGTAAGGCAAAGGGAAAAAAAAAAAAAAAAAAACACAACCAAATCAACAAGGAGTATCAAAGATGACTTTTATTACAAGTGATTTGCAGAAATCAGCCAGCAGTTTAATGTTCCTGAAAGCATCCAGTCATCAGTCTCCAAACTGCAGCCTTGAGCTCCTGGTTCCTCAGGCTGTAGATGAGGGGGTTCAGGGCTGGAGGCACCACTGAGTACAGAACTGACAGGGCCAGATCCAGGGATGGGGAGGACATGGAGGGGGGCTTCAGGTGAGCAAATGCTGCTGTGATGAGGAACAGGGAGACCACGGCCAGGTGAGGGAGGCAGGTGGAAAAGGCTTTGTGCCGTCCCTGCTCAGAGGGGATCCTCAGCACAGCCCTGAAGATCTGCACATAGGAGAAAACAATGAACACAAAACAACCAAATGCTAAGGAGGTAGTGACAACAGAAACTCCAAGTTTCCTGAGGTAGGATTTGGAGCAGGAGAGCTTGAGGATGTGTGGGATTTCACAGAAGAACTGGCCCAGGGCATTGCCATGGCACAGGGGCAGGGAAAATGCATTGGCTGTGTGCAGCAGAGCAGTGAGAAAGGCACTGGCCCAGGCAGCTGCTGCCATGTGGGCACAAGCTCTGCTGCCCAGGAGGGTCCCGTAGTGCAGGGGTTTGCAGATGGACACGTAGCGGTCGTAGCACATGATGGTCAGGAGGAAATACTCTGCTGAGATGAAGAACAGAAAGAAAAAGAGCTGTACAGCACATCCTGTGTAGGAGATGGTGGTGGTGTCCCAGAGGGAATTGTGCATGGCTTTGGGGACAGTGGTGCAGATGGAGCCCAGGTCGCTGAGGGCCAGGTTGAGCAGGAAGAAGAACATGGGCGTGTGCAGGTGGTGGCCGCAGGCTACGGCGCTGATGATGAGGCCGTTGCCCAGGAGGGCAGCCAGGGAGATGCCCAGGAAGAGGCAGAAGTGCAGGAGCTGCAGCTGCCGCGTGTCTGCCAGTGCCAGCAGGAGGAAGTGGCTGATGGAGCTGCTGTTGGACATTGGCTGTGGCTGCACATGGGGACCTGTTCATGGAGAAAGGACAGAGAAGAGTTAGAGGAGATACCTGTAACCAAAACCAAAGCCATTTCCCATACACTTTCCTCTGTAACACACATGGACACTCTTCTGTGTTTAAGAGTTTAGAGGTTTTCATTTTAAGCTACCCCCATGTCTCTCCTGGTATACTTGGATATCAGAAATACTCAACATTCCTGCCTCCCTCTGGTAGAACAGAGTTCCCTGAGGGAAGATTATGAGTGGAAACTGAGGGGAGATGGTCTGTCACTTCATTCTCTTTGGAGTATCTCCGGGCTTTCACTTTTTCAAATGAAGGATGTTCACAGTCTCATGTTTCTTTTAAAAACGCTATGGTGCTACTGAGACAGATCGATCCACCACAGCCCAGCTCCTCATTTGTAGCCAAGGACTCACGTTGCTCATTTCACCAACCCAGCAGCATTTTCAGTATCAGAACACCTCTGCCTTTCCCCATCAATCCAGCTTGGACGGAAATCTCAGGGAGACTTCCAAGTGTCCTTCTAATGGCACTGGATGCAGGGAGATGCAGCTCCTTCCCTGGCTGCAGTGACAGCATTGCCCAGAGCCGGGCACTGGGGACAGCTGTGTCACCCTGAGCCAGCTGTGCCCCCTCCCAGAGCCCCCAGTGCCGGGCAGCTGCTCCCAGCCCTGTGCTCTGCAGAGGGAACTGGGCCCAGGGCTGCAGAGCTGCCCCACGGCTCTGCTGCAGCTCTGCCTGCACAGGAGGGGCTGCACGCCTTGGAGCCCAGGCCCTGAGGGCAGAGGCTTGGCTGGGGGAACAGGAGGGAGGGGGCTTGTTCAGCGGGAGGGACTGCACTGGAGGGGATCCTCTGGACATCTCTAAACTCTCCCTGCCACAGCACTTCTGGTTTTGTTTTCTCTCCTTCCCTGATCTTCTCTCTGCTTCCTGGAGATTTTCCTCGTGCAGGTGTTTCCCTGTGCCTGAGCTCTCCCTGCCAGTACTCCCAGACCCCAAATCTCTGTGCACTCTCCTTGGGCTGACAGAACCCTGCCTGTTAGCAGGGCACTGGCTGGGGGCAGGTTCTGTTTGCAGCTTGGAGAAAGGACAGCTCAGACTGAGCCTGATGGCTCCAGCAGAGGTGATGCTGCTGCTGTCCATGGGCAGAGTGGCTGCAAGCACATTAGGGATCTACTGTGAACCTAATGATCACTAAAAGTAATAGTTTGGATGTCTCAGGTGCTTGTCAAAATTCATAATCAACCATTAATACTTATCACCCCTGCCCACCATTCTTCAATAGCACGAAACAATACAAAGTCTTTGGAAGTTTCCTCATTTTTATCAAAATCCTTGTTTTGGAACTATTCTGTGACTGATCAGAACCCTTCAGCATGTCAGAGATTCATGAGCATTTCACCTCCCCTGTGCCAGAAATACTCAGAGTTGTACTCACAGGGTCTGTGGGCATTGGGATGTTCCGGCTGTAGGAGATCACTCCAGGAGCTGCAGCTGCATTGTCCTGCAGCCAGAGGTTCCTGTGCCAAGGGCTGCCAGGGATTCTGCCCCAGGCACTTCTCAGCACCTTCCCAGCCCTGACTGATGGAAGCTCTCTGTGCCTCTGTGCTGTGCCTGGGCTGGCTGCAGGCAGTGCCCCAGCCCTGCTGGGCTGGGAGAAGAGCTGCTCATCCAGAGAAATGTGCTTTTGAAGCTCTCCTTGCTTACCAGGATCACCCTCTGTGCCAGGAGCCCGGCCCAGCTCAGCAGCACAGACACAGCACAAGGACTTTAATGACCCTCTGGGGCTTTGTGCTCAGGCCCTGAACATCAGGCCCTGAGAGGGAGCTGCAGAAACCTCTCCAGAACTCCAAGTCAGAATCCAACTCCAAAGTTTCTCTGACTTTTAATGGGTCCCACTGAGGGACACGACTGAGAAAGTGTCCCCAGACCCCAGGCAGAGCAGAGAACTGGAGGCACCGATATCAGGTGGGGACAAAGAGAAGCCAAGTCCTGGTGCCCAGGGGCACAGCAGGGTCTGTGCCACCAAGGGCTGTCAGGAGACACCTTGTCCTGAGGCACTGGGGCCTCCTGGCACAGCCCCAGCCAGGCTGGGCACTGTCAGCCCCTTGTCCTGCCCTCAGCATCCCCCCCTAGCCCACATCCCAGTGGCCTCAAGGATCTGCTGGAAGGAGTCCCTGGGGAGCCTTGCTCAGGAATGGCCCTGGGGGCTCCTTCATGCTCCCAGGGACTGCAGGTTTTTCAAAGCACTTCGGCTTTTGCCTTGGAGTCTCTGAGAGCTTTGTGCAGTGATGGCCTCCAATTATCTGCTGTAATTAGTCCCTGGAGAGGCTTTGTCAGGAACAACACTCAGTGGGGCTCATTAATGCTTCAAGGTACTTCAGTTCTTTTAAGGTACTTGCTGTTTCTCTTTTGATACAGATTCTGTGAGAAAGATTGAGCAGTCACAGCCTGAAATTATCTGTTTTAATGAGTCCCTTGAGAGCTTTGCACTGACAATCAGTGGGGATCATTGATGCTTTGAGATACTCAAGGAGTTTAAGGTACTTTGGTTTGTCATTTTCACTCTGACTCTCTGAGAAGTTTCTGTGACATCCTGTCCTCCAATTCTCTCCTCCAAGGAGTCCATGAGGAGCCTATGTTGGGGATGGACCTCAGTGGCGCCCATTAATGGCTCAAGAAACTTCGGGTTTTTCCTCTGACTTTGACTCCTGGACATGTTTGTGCTATCTCATCTCGGGCCCTGAGGTTCCAGGGCTCAGCTCCAAATGCACCACGGGGCTCATTAGGATGAAGCAAGTCCTGAGAAGCGATGGCGGTGCGTTGATTTTCCTTTGCTCTAATGCAGTTCATTAAGAAGTTTTCCTTTTGCAGTTATGGAGAAATATTTTAAAGAGCTACTAATAATATGTATTCCTATTTAAAGAGTGTCTTTATTACTGTTCTCTTTAGAGAAGAGCTGATTGCAGCATTCTGTGATTGATATTGATGTAGGGCCACTCCTAAGGAGGTCCGGCCAGGTCAGAGAAGTTTTACCTTGAGGTCTGACCCAGTGTGGACAACCTTGCCCCACATTCCCCAACCCCATGTGAGAAACAATTTTCACTTTCAAAAATTTAACTGGTTTATTAAGACCTTGTCAAAATTTAACAGAAGAGTGAATAAAGAATAAATGCAGTTTCCGGAGCAAAGGATTCAATCACCATGTGCTCATCTACAAAATGGATGTTCTGTCTTTTATACCTCCAGCCCCTCCCAAAGTCTTGTCAATCCGCTCCTCCTTCGCTGTCCAGTGGTGGAGATCACTTTCTTACAGCTTGATTGGAGCTCAGGCGCTGCCATAGCAACAAGCCGACCCTCCCAAATGCCCTGACTACTGAGGGCATCCCATGATAACAATGCAAGGGGGAAGGGAAAGACAACTATACACCTACACAACTTCTCTTAACATATACTTAATATTCACCCCTTAATTGTGAGAGTCAACCATAGGATTACTCATCTATAACAAACCCCCCTTTTCTTTTTCTATATGTCATTATGCTTGAACAATTAAGTAAGACATTTTTTTATTGAAAGAGTCATACTAGCATCTGTTGATGTGGGCAAGGACAGTGGGAACAGGAGAAAAATCTCAGGTTTTCCTTAGACACACTTATTTGGAATGGACAAAAGGGCCTAACAGAGGTCCAGGATGGCTTTGACTCCCATCTATCATGCCTATGTGGTTGTTACCCATAGTCAGTGTGTCTTAGGGGTCCAGAGGCCAGCTCGGTCTCGCCCTCCAGTCCCTGTTGTATTCAAAGACAGTTGGGGAATGACAGTGGTCCAATATGGCCTTTTGTCCCTACCTTACCATGCCTACGGGGTTGCTACCCACAGCAGGGCTATGCCATCTTCTTGGAAGTGAACAAAGGGGTCTTGCCCTCCTTCCTTTGTCTTATTTTCTTAAAGAAGCTGTCCCATTACCTTTTACAGTCCCTTGTGTACTTCCCCTCAACAGATGCTTGCAATTCTCACCCATTAAAACAGGAAGACAGTTCTCAAACTGGTTGGTGGAAGCTTGACTTTAGGCGTCTTGGTGTTTTTCTGGTTGTCTTTCAGTCTCTGCTTGAGATTCAATCTTGTTTCACCTGGTCTGGATGTTATATGTCGTCCATTCTTTGTGTTTTTCCTGCTGGGCCTTTAACTCTGTTGGCATGAGTCCATCTGTGGGCATGAGTCCATCCCCACTCTGCAGTTCACACGGCTGATTCAGTGGTGAGCAGTTCCTGAAAGGGACCTTCCCATTGAGGAGTTAAAGACTGATCTCTCCATGACTTGATCATCACCCAGTCCCCAGGATTAATATTATGGATTCTGAAATCCAGGGTGGTAGTTTGAGGAATTGCCCCTCTATGTCTTAGCCCTTCTAAGGTTTCTGCTATAGACATAACATATTTCTTGGCATTGGCTTCCCCTTCCTCATAGGTGGCAACCCTCTGGGGTGAGGTCAAAAAGGGTAAGTCAAACGTCATTTCATAGGTGAGACCCCCAGATCTGACTGGGGTTGAGTTCTAAGTCTTAATAAGGACAAAGGGAGACATTTCATCCATTACATTTGGGTTTCAATCATTAGCTTATCTAGAGCTCTTTTAAGAGTTTGATTCATCCTCTCAATGTGACTAGAACTCTGTGGATGCCATGGAGTGTGTAATTCCCATTTACTCCCAGGGTTTGAACAACTTTTTGCAGTATTTTAGAGGTGAAATGAGCTCCTTGGTGTCACGATCTGCTTGTGCGGGGTGTCGTGATGGTTCTTTTCACTGATCCGCAAAGTGCAAAAAGGCAAACAACAAGGGACTATCAGTTAATCACAATAAATGCACCTTTATTAGGGGCCAAAGCAGTAAATGCAATAGTGGGGATCAGAAAGGAGATAAAAGGATAGAGAGAGAGAGAGAGAGAAAAGAGGGGGATGGGAATAGCTACCAACACAGGCGAGATCCTCACTGGTCCGGACGATGGGGATCCGTCTGGTCGTGTTGGGGAAGTCTTCAAAGTTCTGGTCAACTCAGGGGTCCAGTTATACTCCACGGAGGAAAAAAGGGGGGAACATGCAGGACAATGAAAGTCCGTTGCAATTGCTGCAGGAAAACAAGTGAGTCCACTGAAACCACCAAAGCAGGAAAACACAATGAAGAATAAGTCCATTGGAATTACTGAAGAAGAACAGGTCATGTCATTAGTGGTTTCCCCACTCCCTGTGGTAGGGGTCTCAGTCTCAGTCCTTGGGAGGAGGGTTTTCAATCTCCGTCCGACTGTCACAGTGGTAATGGGGCAGATGAGAGGTCTTCAGTGAGAGACCACTAGGGTCACCCCAAAAGTTCATTTGGCTTCAGGAGGAGAGTGGGCAAATATGCAGTAGGCCGTTCCTTCCTGTGATCATGCCAGGTCCTTGCCAAGTCCTTGCCAGGCCTGGTTTGGAACAGCTAACGTAACAGTGCAGCAACCGCACCTGCACTGCTGCTCTCTCCAAGCCGTTACTACATTGGGGGAAGGGGTTTCTCCTCGTGGCAATTGGTGGGCAAAAGTGGGGGCTTCAGACGGCCTCTTACACTTGGTCTGAATCAATCCTGTTCACCATCCCATATTGGGGAATGATTGATTCTGGAAGTGTTTTACTCACAACATTGGCTCTCCACTTCCCTTTGTTATCTTTCTTGGCTCCTGTTTTGAAGAATTCTTTCTCTTCTGTCTCACTGAATACGGGGACTTCTTCCATTTCTCTCATGGGGGTTAATGCTATCATTAGTTTTTCTGTCCCTGATTCGGCTGAATTCTTAGCATCTAAATCTGTAAATGGTTCCCTGGTGCTTCTTGAGTCACTCCTTTTTTATGTCCTTTAACATATACTGCTGCCACTTCTTCTGGTAATTGTAAGGTTTCTAACACTTCTAAAAGAAGTTTTTAGTTCCTTTCCCCTTGAATTTAATAGCTCACTCTTTTCCCAAATTTTTCCAAAGGTATGCAGTACTCCAAAAGCATATTTTGAGTCTGTATATATTGTTTCTCTTTTCTGTGTGAATATTTCCAGAGCTCACTTTAGGGCATACAACGCACATGCTTGGGCTGACCAGTTGGAAGGTGACTTTCCTTTTTCTAGGGCCACTAACTCTTCATCTGCTATAGCCTACCCCAATACCCTGTGCCCTGGATTACCCGTGAAAATCCATCGATGTACAATCGTTTCCCACCTTGGAGTGGTTGATCTGTTAGGTCCTCTCTTACTTTAGTTTGATAGTTTATAACCTCTAGGCAATTATGTATTAATTCCTCACCTGGTTTTCATCTAAAACTGGGCAGGGTTGAGTTGGCTACTCACGACTAGCTCTAAACCATTATCTATTAAGATGGCTTCTTATTTTAGTACTTGGGAATCAGTGAGCCATTTCTCAGCCTTTTAGCTGAGGATACTCCTTACTGAGTGTGGGGTATATATTTTCAGTTTTCCCCCAAAGGTTAATTTTTTGCTTTCTTCTACAAGTGAGGCGCTCGCTGCCACCGCCTGAATACAGGTTGGCCACCCCCAGCTGACAGGGTCTTGCGGTTTTGATAAATAGGCCACTGGTTTCCTGGATCCTCCCCAGTCCTGGGCTAACCCTCCATGTGCTGCCCCTTTTTCTATATCCACAAACAGATAGAAGGGTTTGTCTAAGGCAGGAAGACTCAGTGCTGCTGCACTGACTAATGTTTGCTTTAAAGCTTCAAAATTTGCTTCTTGTCTTCTTCCCACCTAATCTCTTCACGTCAGGATGCCGGCCAAGAGAGGTCCTGGAAGCTGAGGCAGCTGATTTTAAGCTTGTGCAGGTGCCTACAGGCCAAGGCCAACGGTGTTCCCTCAGGATACAGCAGTCCTGAGGGGTCTCCCTCATTCAAAGAAATCGGCAGACAAATGCATTGTCAGCCAAAAGCCCTTTTATTGACCTGGCAGGAGGGCAGGGGTCTGCACCCCACTAAAGTGTTTCTCTGCCACATATAAATTTCAGTGGGTTGATGTAGGAGTTTATTGGGGTTTCCCAATATTCCGACAGAGACCTGCCCGGGCTTGCCTTGCTGCTGAGTCCAATGGCGGCAGCTGGGATGTTTCCTCCCCAGTGACACCCTTGGGTTACTCAGAGGCTGCGAGCGATATTCCTCAGTGGAGAGGCTTCAGGCGATGGTGAAGAAAGGAGGCACTTCTGCTAGAGCTTGATCCAGAGTCTTTATTTCAGCTACAGAGTTGTGGACCTGGTGGCAGCTCCAACAGAAGGGCCGGCCACGTGGCTGGATTGTCCTTTTAACCCGGGGGTAAGGGGAGGGGCAGGGACAGGTAGCCACCAAGCAGGTGAGGGGGAGGGGTGCCAGGGGAGAAGGGGCACTTAGGTCTACCAATAGCCACAGGGGGCAGGGGGTATCTTTCAAATCTGCCAATCACTCGACCCCCTGGACCCCCTGTCTCACAGCCAGGGCTCATGGGTGTTGGGGCGGGGGGAGAGGGTTACCTTTGGGAGGGAGGAGACACACCGCAACAGGATCAGACAGCCCCACGCCAGGCAGCGTTTTCTCCTCTGAGAGCTCCTCCAAGCTGAGCGAGCTGGTGAAGCCTGCAGAGCAAATGAGACCCGGGAGTGAGGGAAAGGCTGGCTGGGAAGGAGTCAGATAAACCCGTGTGGGCATTTCCCTTTCCAAGGGGCTCCTGGGCAGACAAAGGGGACAAGAAGGAGGCCCCACCTCATGACATTCCCTTTTTTCCTTCAGGAGCTCTATTGCAGTCACTGCATACAAGAGTTGACTTGATCCCCTTGATGCCAGGGAGCACCAAGAGCTTGAACCTCGCTGGAGTCCAGCCCTGCCTGCCTATCACTGAGCAGAGGGAAAAGATGAAAAACCTGGGCGAGGCTTGAGCCAAATTGGCATTTTGCCACTTGTGATTTCCTCCCAGCTTTTGCAGCAGGGTGACAACCCCATGGCTGCAAACCACTCCCTTTTGCAAGGCAGATGTGGACCTCGCTGGTAGCTCAGGGCTCTTGAAGGGGCTGCTGCAGTTGGCAACAGGAGCTGTTGTTGAACTTTTAACATTGCTTAACCCCCCCTGCCAAATGCCACCAAGTGGCTGAGGAAGGACACAAAAAGATTAGCCTGGAGGAAGGGAGGCCAAAACCTTGGAAAAGGATGAAAGAAATGCTGTGATCGTGATGATGACAAAAAAAAAACAATTTATTTTTGACAGCAAACGAGCACCCGCCGCCCTCCAGCCCTCCCAGACTGGCAGGCCGAGCGGAGCCGTTTCCATGGCATGAGGTGCTGGCAGCCTGTGGAGAGAAACCAGAGAGCCACGGTCAGTCACAGAAGGCTCCTGTCCCCCTGTCCCACCATGGCCTGGGCCCGGGCCAGGCTGCTGGCTGTGCTCAGAGCCCAAACCTCCCGAGCCATTCTCTGTTTCGAGAGAAGGGCAGCGTGGCAGGCCACGTTCCACCTCCTCTGCTTAAGCACAGCACAGCAGCCTCCTCAGCAGCTGCAAGGGCGGGATGCCCGTGTGCCTGCTGCCCTCTGCCCGAAGCCCTTCTGCCAGCCCAGCTGTGGAGCCGGGTGCCCACCTCTGGAGACCTGCTGCCAGGAGAGGAGCTGATCCCGCACGAGGTCCTCGTCCTTCTTGAAGGGGATGTCCCCGCAGACCGTGGCCCCAGGGGTAGCGCTGGCACTGGAGGTGCTCCACGGACAGTGCAGGCGCTTCCCCGTCCGGTCCGGGCACCAGGTGTAATCTTCCTGGGAAAACAAAGAACAATTGCATGAAATCAATTCTAAACAAGACCTGGAAACAAGAAGAAGCTACAAAGCCTGTCACCGTTTCACGGGCCTGAGGAGGGTCTGAGCACTCCATGCGAGAATTAAACCTGTCCATGGGTGGGAAAAAACCCCACCTTTCCCGCCCGTAAACGCACCCCTTCC
Organism: Anomalospiza imberbis; assembly: GCF_031753505.1. NCBI lineage: Eukaryota > Metazoa > Chordata > Aves > Passeriformes > Viduidae > Anomalospiza > Anomalospiza imberbis. The sequence goes on from NW_027100070.1 coordinate 985,856, forward strand.
TCAAGGGCCTAAAAAGCAGATCAGCTGGGGCATGGCTTCAGAACCCGTCCCCCTCTGCTGCCCCCATCCACATGGATGGATGCTTTGTCAGGCTGGCTGCCCCCACCCCAGCCCATGCCAGGCTGGCTGGCAGAAGCTGTCAGCAAGGCCAGGAGCCGGCTCCCCTTCCACAACACCCGTCCCCTGTCCCACCAAAAAGCAGCTTGGCGGCCGGGGGAAAAATTAATATTCCCCAGGGCCGCCAAGCGGGGAACCTACAGCGCGTGGCCAGCCCGAGCCCTGCCATGCCTGGAAGCACGAGCATCCCCCCGCCCCTGCGCCGGCTGGGGACTCATCTTGATTTCATCGGGGCGCAGAGCGTGTCCTCCAGGAAGGGGCCGCAGCCAAAGCCACTCGGCTTTGCCCCGCCAGCGGCCAGCTCGAGGATGGTGTTCCCAGCTCCATGTGGTGCTCCAGAAGAACACGCCAGCTGTGCCTCGGCTTGCGGGCTCATCTCGATGCCATTGAGCTGCAGGGGGATGTTTCCCCTGTTCCAGTCCGTGGCACCTTCACTGCACTGCCACCACTTCTCCAATGGGACGGGGAGCACTGAGACGCTCCCTCCACAACTCGCTGGGGACCAGCGGAAGCATCTCCTTGGCTGCGCTCTCTCCTCCGGGCCGCGGCCACAGGGAAACGCTCCGGGGTTTTCTTGGAGTGCCACGAGACATGTGCAGCGGGTACTTGCTGGGCTCCTGGATCCTACTGAGCAGAGGGATGGATCTCTGCTGTCTCCTGGGCCAGGCAGGGCTCCTGCAGCCAAGAATGCTCAAAAAGGTCTTCCAGTGATGGCCTGTCTGCGGGTTCCATGGATAAACACCACCTGATGAGGTGCTGGCACTCTGCAGAGAAACCAGAAACCGCCACTCAGTGGGACAAGGCTCCTGTCCGTGCTCTCCCACATTCCACGGTGCCCAGGCCACGCTAGGAGTGCTCGGAGCTGCAGCCAAAAGCTTCCCATTGATCCTCCCTTCCGGAGGAGAGCAGCCCAGAGGCACACGTGCCACCTCCTCCAGCTAACCCAGGAGATCAACCTCCTCACTAGCTGCTGGAGCGGGACGCTTCTGTGCCAGCTGCCCCCTCCCAACCCCGCTCTTCCTCCCGAGCCTTGAAGGCGCATCCTCACCTTGAGACACCCGGGGTGGGAAGAAGAGCTGGCCCTGGACGATGTCCCTGTTTGTATGGAAAGGAAGGTCCCCGCAGACCAGGTCATAAAGCAGGATGCCCAGGGACCAGATGGTGGCTGGCTGGCCATGGTAGCAGCCAAAGAGGATCCACTCCGGTGGGCAGTACTCCGGCGTTCCTATGGGACACGGGCACAGCTCATCAGGCCCATGCTGCTCCCTCCCTCCCTCCCTCCCAGCCAGCTCCCGTTCCACAACAGCCAGCTCCTGCCCCGCCGAAAAGCAACTTGGCTGCAGCCAGCTGAAGAAGGATTCCCCCTCCCTCCCTGCCTCCCTCTTCCCCCTCTGCCAGCAAAGGGGGGAACCTCTGCTGCCTGGCTGGGCCCCGGCTTTGGGCTCACCTGACATCCGGGTGTAGAACGTGTCCTGGAGGATCGTGCCGCAGCCGAAGTCGATGAGCTTGGCCTCGCCCGTGGCCAGGTCAACGAGGACGTTCTCGGCCTTGATGTCGCGGTGCAGGACGCCGCGGCTGGTGCAGTGCCGCACGGCCTCCAGCACCTGGCGGAACAGCCCCCGCGCCACGGGCTCCGTCAGGAACCCCTGCTTGGCCAGGAAGTCCCAGAGGTCCTGACAGCGCTGCGGACGCTCCATGACCAGCGCGAAGCCGTCGGGCAGCTCGAACCAGTCCAGGAGCCGCACGATGCCGCGGAAGCCAGGGCACGACACCATCCACAGCAGCGCCAGCTCCATGGGCACAAGGGCGCCGTTGTGCTGCGGGGGGACCGCGATGCCCTCAGCGGGGCCGATGCTGCGCCGCGCCTTGGGCACCCCCTGCCCGGCCCCAGCGCCGCTGGCCATTGCCCGGCCCGGGACGCTGCGCGGCCCCCGCTCACTCCCCGCTCGCTGCCCTCGCAGCGTTCCGGCTGCCACCCTGCCGGGCCTCGCCCTAGCCCCGCCCGGCACGCCCCGCCGGCTTCTCCCGCTGGCCCCGCTCACTCACCAGCCGCGCCCACTCCGAGATGCGATCCCGGCGCACTCGCTTGATGGCCACCTGCAAGCCAAGGCGAGCGCCGGGCTGAGCTCCCCGCCCGCCGCTCGCCGCCCGCCGCCCCCTCCGCTCCGGCCCCGTCTCTTACCGGGGCGCCGTCGGCGAGCCGGGTCCCGGAGTAAACGCTGCCGCAGCCGCCGCTCCCCAGCAGCGGGCCCTCCCGGTAGAGCTGCTCCAGGGGAGGCTTCTCCGCCCGTGCGGGCGGCACCGCGCTCCCGCTCTTCTGCCCCGGGAACCCGACCGCCCGGCGCGCTGCTGCTTGCCGAGCCGCCCCGGGCTGCGGCGGCTCGGGGCCGGCGGCCGAGCCGAGCAGCGGCGGAGCTCGGAGCGGGGAAGCTGCTGGCGACGCTGTCGGGGCCGGGGCGGGCGCGGGGCGGCAGCGGGGCGGCTGCGGGCGGAACCGCGGGAGGGGCTTGGTTCGAGGCCGGGGCCTCGGCCGGGGCCGGCCCAGAGCCCGCGCCAGGCGGAGCCAAAAGACCGCGCTGCTCCGCCAGCACCAGAGCAAGAGGCACTTCCAGAAGTGCCACAGCCAGTTCGGAGAGAGCCCGGCCGAGGCGGCTCCACGGCGGGACGGGCAGGGGCGGGCACGGGGCGGCCCCGCCGAGCGGCGCCTTGCGGGACGCGGCATGAGCCGGGCTGGGAGAGGCAGAACACGGACGGGACGGGACGGGAATAGAGTGAGTGTGAGAGGGAGAAGGGGATGGGGAGCGAGTGGAAAGTCGAGCGGAAAACCGATCGAGAGAAGCGCTGCTGCTGCTGCTGCTGCTGCTGCTGCTGCTGCTGCTGCTGCTGCTGCTGCGGAACCGCCGGAGCTCGCGAACGTTCCTCCGTTGCCTCCGCGAACCCAACGGAGGAGCTGCCGCGCGCCCCGAGGAACGAAAGAGAGAAACTAACAAATAAAACCCCAAAGTAATTCCTATTAGAGAAGTAACCAAATCAAACAATGTGGCAATAAAGAAGCGTGTTGGCTTGTGGCTTCTTTCTTCTTTGGCTGAGACGAAGCATTTCATGGGGAAGAATTGCCTCTTCAGACACTTTTGTGAGAGTGGACAGGAGTGGAGCATTTAATTTTCGAGTAGAAAAGGGAAATCGTATCAGTAATGTCATCTCTTTTCATCCTCTGTTGAGACAGTTGCAGGCTGCCAAAAGACATGGTCTGCAATGTGGAGCTTGGGGCCAAGATCCTTTTTCTGCCAGAGGATGAGGAGGGGAAGTATCCCAGAATCATGGAGTCGTGGCATGGTTTGGTTTGGAAAGGATCTGAAAAATCACACGGCTGCAACCCCCCTGCTGTGGCTGGGGACCCCTTGCACTAGCCCGGCTTGTCTAGAGCTCCATGCAGCCTGGCCTTGAACACTGTCAGGGACGGGACAGCCACACCTGCTCTGGGCAACCTGTTCCAGGAGAGAATTTTTTCTGAATTCCTTACCTAAACCGACTCTCTTTCCACCTGGATCCATTCTCCCTTGTCCTGTCCTTGCCTGCCCTCGTACAAAGTCCCTGTCCATCTTTCCTGTAGCTTGCCCTCAGGTACTGGAAGGCCACAGTTGGGTCAAGTCTAAGTCTCTTGCCCAGGCTGAAGAAGCCAAGCTGTGTCAGCCCTTAGTTGCAGGAGAGAAGTGTTCTAGATATATATTATAATATTGGGTTTTTGCAAATATTAAAATGGATTTTATATATGTGATGTTAAAGTAACTTTGTTCCAAATATATAGTTTTAAATTTTGTTGTTAATTAGGCTTAGACACAGTAGTGCAATAGCTGATGGAAGTATGCTTGTGTTAAAATGCCTGCTTGGATGGGATAACATCCAATGAACACAGGATGAGCACACCTGTACAGATCTGCCAACCATCAGCACTCACCGTCTGAAGGCAGTGCGGACCAAGGCCCGAACTGGAAGGGATAAAGAGAAGGAGCCAAACCCCAGCCAAGGAACACGCATGCTCTGAAAAGGCAGACCCAAAGAGGGGCCATGTAAAATAGCTCCTGGAAAATGTAAACTCGTTTATGAATATGCATAAGCGGCTATGAATATGCAACAGGCTGGTGTAAGGGAAAAGGTATTTAAGGGGGATCCCTGAAGGTAACAGGGTGGTCTTGGCTGAGTGCCAAGATGCACCCAGCCATAAATAACCTTTGCTCCATGGTCCTTGTCTCCTATTGTCCTTTATTAAACTTTTTACATTTTCACAGGAGAGTGAACGTGTTTTTTACATGGACTACATATGCTTATACAAATTCTAGGAAGACTAGTAATTTTTTCTACAATAATTGGGTTAATCATCACAAACAAACATCCATTTTGCAGCATCTCTAGCTAATAGAAGTTGATTCAATCTTCTTTCTTGATTCAGTCTTCTTGCAGTCTTCAAAGCTCTGTTTGTTCTTGCCAAGGCATTCTGATTATCAAATTTTTTATGCTAATCAGGTCTGAAGTACATCAACTCACTTCTGTCCTGGCAGCATGGGCATGTCAACTCAAGGAGGGTAACACTAACTGAGAGGATTGCAGTAAGGTGAAGGTAGACTCAGCCTCTGGTGACCGAGCTACCGGGTATGATCTGTCAGATCCCCTTGAAGGTACCTCTAGTATGAATGCTCAGGGAAGAAAGGATAACCAGAGCTAGAGGGGCCCTGCCTCGAGCCAAGGAGAGGCACGGGAAAACCGGATCTTTGGTCAGTGTAGATCCGATGGCCTGGCACATCAGAGCCACAAAAATGCAACACCTTAGTTGATACTGGAGCGCAGTGTCCCCTGATACCATCGGGACATGTGGGGGCAGAACCTGTTTCCATTGCTGGGGTGACGGGGGGATCACAGCAATTGACCCTGTTGGGAGCCGAGGTGAGCCTGACTGGGAAGGAGTGGCAGAAACATCCTATTGTGACCGGCCCAGAGGCCCTGGGTATTCTGGGCATAGACTTCCTCCAGAACGGCAATTACAAAGAACCAAAGGGACTCAGGTGGGCTTTTGGCACAGCTGCTGTAGAGGCAGAGGACATTAGGCAATTGAACACCTTGCCTGGACTGTCAGAGCACCCATCTGCAGGAGGACTCCTGAGGGTGGAAGAGCAGCGAGTGCCAATTGCCACCTTGACCGTGCATCGCCGGCAGTATCGGACGAATCGAGGTGCTGTGATCCCCATCCACAGAATGATCCGTTAGGTGGAGAGCCAAGGGGTGGTCAGCAAAACCCACTCACCCTTCAACAGTCCCATCTGGCCTGTGCACAAGTCTCAATGGAGATTGGCTGTGGACTATCGTGCCTTGAATGAAGTGACTCCACCACTGAACGCTGCTGTACCGGACATGCTGGAACTCCAGTACGAGCTGGAGTCCAAGGCAGCAAAGCGGTACGCCACTGTTGACATTCCCAATGCGTTTTTCTCCACTTCTCTGGCAGCAGAATGCAGGCCTCAGTTTGCTTTCACCTGGAGGGGCGTGCAGTACACCTGGAACCGAATGCCCCAGGGGTGGAAGCACAGCCCCACCATCTGCCATGGACTGATCCAGGCTGCACTGGAAAAGGGTGAAGCTCCAGAACACCTGCAGTACATTGATGGCATCATTGTGTGGGAGAACACTGCAATGGAAGTATTTGAGAAAAGAGAGAGGATCATCCAGTTACTGCTGGAAGCCGGCTTCGCCATCAAGAAGACCAAAGTCAAGGGACTTGCCCGAGAGATCCAGTTCCTGGGGGTAAAGTTGCAAGACGGATTGTGTCAGATTCCCACTGAGGTCACCAAAAGGATCACTGCGGTGTCTCCACCCACCAGCAAGAAGGAAACACAAGCTTTCCTAGGCACCATAGGTTTTTGGAGAATGCACATTCTCGAGTACAGCCAGATTGTGAGCCCTCCCTACCTGGTCACCTGCAAGAAGAACGATTTCCTCTGGGGCCCTGAACACCAACAAGCTTTCGCCCCGATCAAGCAGGAGATTGCTCAGGCAGTAGCCCTTGGCCCAGTCAGGACGGGACCAGAGATGAAGAATGTGCTCTACTCTGCAGCTGGGAACAATGGCTTGTCCTGGAGCCTTTGGCAGAAGGTGCCTGGGGAGACTCGAGGCCGACCACTGGGATTCTCCAGCTGAAATTACAGAGGGTCTGAAACCAAATGCACTCCCACAGAGAAGGAAATCTTGGCTGCCTATGAAGGAGTTCAAGCTGCCTCCGAGGTGATTGCCACAGAAGCACAACTCCTCCTGGCACCCTGACTGACGGCACTGGGGTGGATGTTTAAAGGAAAGGTTCCCACTACCCTCCATGACACTGCTGCCACATGGAGCAAATGGATTACTCTCATCATGCAGCACACCCGGATTGGAAACCTGAATCACCCTGGGATTTTGGAGATAATTACAAACTGGCTGCTGGTGAGAACTTTGGTCTCACTGACGGAGAGCAGCAGGAACAAGTGACAAGGGCTAAAGAAGGTGCACCATGCAACCAACTACCAGCAGAGGAAACTCAATACGCTGTTTTCACTGACGGTTCCTGTGGCATCGTAGGGATGAACTGGAAGTGGAAAGCAGCCGTATGGAGCCCCACACAACACGTAGCACAAGCTACTGAAGGAGAAGGTGGATCAAGTCAACTTGCTGAAGTCAAGGCTTTTCAGCTGACCCTGGACATTGCTGAGAGAGAGAAGTGACCAAAGCTCGACCTTTATATGGATTCTTGGATGGTAGCCAATGCTCTGTGGGGCTGGCTGGAAAGGTGGAAAAAAGGCTAACTGGCAGCATAGAGGAAAACGAGTCTGGGCTACTGATGAGTGGAAAGACATTGCCTCTTGGGTAGAAAATGTGTGTGTGAAAGTCTGTCATGTAGATGCCCATGTCCCCAAGAGTCGGGCTAATGAGGAACACCGAAACAAGGAGCAGGTAGATCAGGCTGCAGTGATAGAGGTGTCAAAGATAGACTTGGATTGGCAACATAAGGGGGAGTTGTTCCTAGCTCAATGGGCCCATGATGCCTCAGGCCATCAGGGCAGAGATGCCACCCACAAGTGGGCACGAGACTGAGGGGTGGATTTAACCATGGACAGTATTTCTCAGGTTATCCATGACTGTGAGACGTGTGCTGAGATCAAGCAGGCCAAGTGAGTGAAGCCCCTGTGGTATGGTGGGCGGTGGTCCAAGTACAGGTATGGGGAGGTCTGGCAGATTGACTACATCACACTGCCCCAGACACGCCAAGGCAAGCACTACGTGCTCACAATGGTAGAAGCCACCACGGGATGGTTGGAGACTTCCCCTGTGCCTCACGCCACTGCCCGGAGCACCATCCTGGGCCTTGAAAAGTAAATCCTGTGCAGGCATGGTACCCCTGATAGGATTGAGTCAGACAATGGGACTCATTTCAAGAACAGCCTTATCAACACCTGGGCTAGGGAACATGGCATTGAGTGGGTGCACCATATCCCCTACCATGCACCAGCTGCCGGCAAAGTGGAGAGGTACAATGGACTGTTAAAAACCACCTTGAAAGCATTGGGTGGAGGATCTTTCAAGAACTGGGAGCAGCATTTAGCAAAGGCCACCTGGTTAGTTAACACCCGAGGTTCCACCAATGGAGAGGTCCTGCCCAGTCTGAGTCCCTGAATATAGTAGACGAAGATAAAGTCCCAGTGGCACATATCAGAGGTTTGTTAGGGAAGACAGTGTGGATCAATTCTGCCGCAAGTACAGACAAACCCATTCTTGGGATTGTCTTTGCTCAGGGACCAGGTTGTACATGGTGAATAATGCAGAAATATGGAAGAACACGATGTGTGCCTCAGGGAGATCTGATTGTGGGGCGAGCCTCATATGCAAATATCACTGTTTGCTGGATGTTACTGCCACTGTCTGTACATTAAACCAGACAGACCTGAGACAGATGGAAATGTGTGAATGCTGAAGGTTTGAGCAAGAGATATAGAAGGAAATGTGTGTCAAAGGTTTGAGCAAGTGAGATGGAAGGAAATGTGTCTGAGTAAGTGAAAGATGGAAGTTTTTACTTGATGAAGTTTTTACATGACGTTTGGTAGTTATGTTGACGATTCGGAGATAAGGGGTGGAATGTCCTAGGGTGACATTATGGTGCTTGTATCCCCAATCGTGTGTTCTGTTTATGCTTGATGTTATGTTCTGTGCTTTCGGGACTGGCTCCGAAAAATGAAGGTTTGTTTTGTCTTGTTATCAGCCAGCTCACCTTCCCTCACAGTTTGTGTCTAGGAGAGAGGCTAGGGCTTGCTGGCTCTCTTGCTTGCTTGCTGGCTTGCTTGCTTTCGCTTTGCTCTTGCTCCTGCTTTTTGCTTTTGCCCTTGCTTTTGCTTATTAGTTAGTTTAGCTAGGCAATCCAATTTTTTCCCTGGACTGTTTTTTTTTCCTTTACCTTTCCTGAATACCATCCCAACCTGCTCAGGACTGGGACCTGGGAAACACCAAGAAACACCAAGAGCCAGCATTTTGTGACCTGCAGCAGCCATCCCCAGTGCCGGAGACCGAGAACTGGGCAACCACTCCCAGCAGAGACTTTCTGAATTTGTCACCTCTTCAGTGTGGTGAAAGAGTTTTTGTCATCTGGTGTTGTTCATTTTTTTGTGCTGGGGAGTGCTTTGCCTGCTCAATAAAAAGGTTGTTTCCACTACTCTCTGAGGAAATTCTTCCCGAGCCAGGTGGGGGTGAGGCTGTGGGGGTTTGCTTTCTGGGGGCTCCTTCTGAAGGTTTTCTCCCAAATTTGCCCGAAACCAGGACACATTACTACATCAGCAGGCTGTTCTTCGGTGAGATCCAGCAGGGCCCTGTTCAGCCTGTGCTCAGCAAACTGACTGGCCATGAGCCACTGGTGGATGTACCTCACCATGGCAGGCACCTGGAGAAGGCAGGGGGAGACTTGGAAAGCTGCCAGAGGGAGGAATGTCCCCAGCTTCCCCAGAGAAGTCCTTCCCTTCCACCACACTGCCATGGCCTCAAAGGCTTCCAGTGACCAGTAGGCATGGCTTAGGAGGCCAAGCAATTCCTGGGAGGATCAAACCATGGCCACAGGCTGCTTACTTGCTTTGGATTGCAAAACCCCTCCTCTACGAGCATATCCAGCAGGGCAGCACAGGTCTTGGTTTTGAAGATGTGCAAATATGCTCTGAGCCCTGTGCCCATGGTGCTGGTCTCTTCCTCCCGAATCCTTTTGATGAATTTGAAAACCAGCTGTAGAAGAAAGGCAGGAAGCCAGGGATGCTCCAAGCGTGGTGCTCGGCGGAGCGGTGACAGCAGGCCCAGCCCAGCTGGGGATAGCTGCAGGTACCTGCGCTGTTCTGTGGAAGAGGCCACGGGTGCGTTCCTGCTCTTGTGTGCGCTGCACAGCTGCACCTGGCAAAGAGCGAGCGCAGCCTGAGCTGAGGGGCTGCGGGAGAGGCCGGAGAACACAGCCCAGCCCTGCGCTCCCCAGGCAGGGACAGCCCTGGGATGCCCCAGGGGATGGAGCATGGCCACTGTGGGGTGTCTGCCCAGCCCCTCTTTAGTCCTGTCCATGGGCAAGTGCCCAGGGGATGGGCTGGGATGGGCTGGGATTGGATGGGATGCCATGGGATGCCATGGGATGCCATGGGATGGGATGTGGCCAAGCTGGCTGCAGCCACCAGCCCAGCAGCCCAGCTCTGCCACTCACCCTCCTGCTGAGGCTTGAACTGCACCACCTCTTCAGTCTCCTGTGCAGGGCCAGCTCCAGGGCCTTCTTCCTCTCCTCCACCCAGGCCAGCTTGGGCACTCTCGTGGGTCTCTGCTCCATTTCAGTGATCGGATTTGTGACAACTTGCAGGAGAGATGCCTCGGAAAAGCTCCGAGTCAGCAAGGCCTGCAGTCGTGCCTGGAAGGCACCTTCAAGAGAGAAGCCTCAGGAAGGCTACAGGACAGCAAGTCCTGCACTCTGGTCTCGAGGGCTCCTGTCACAAGGACAGGAGACTCCTGTCGAGGATTGTGGTCTGGCCTCGAGGGCACCGGTGGCAGGGATGGGAGATGCCTCCAGGGCACCAAGTCCCACGGTCTACCCTCGAGGACACCTGCAGGAGAGCAGCCTCGGGAAGGCCATGGGTCACCAAGTCCTGTGGTCTGGCCTCGAGGTCAGCTGCAGGAATAACGCCTCAGAAAAGCTCCGGGTCAGACACGAACGAGTGCGCTGTGTGGGGGCTCCTCACGGCACCACTCTGTCCCATCCTGTCCCGTCGCGTGCTCCAAGCACTGTGGTGTGGTCTTGTCACCGCCAGCTCCTATGTCAGCCCGTGTCACAAAGGGCCCTTGGACACGCTGTCCCATTCCATGCCACGGTGACCGTGCTGCACCGTGTCACAAAGGGCCCCTGCACACACTGCCCCCTGCCCTGGGGCCGCCCCCAGCCCACCCAAAGTGGCTCAGGTTGGAAGGAATCCCTCACCCCAAGTGTCTAAGACAGCCCGACAGGATCTTTAGGAACGGCTCAAACCATCAGCAAACGCTGCCCTGCTCTGCAGGCTCAGGGCAGCAGAAGGAGCCCTCAGGGCTGCGGATGCAGCCGCACTGGGAAGGGCACGGGGCCTTCACAGAAGCTGGCATGGCCTCCTTGGGACACGTCCCGGCTGGTGGCCATCCTAAACCCGCGGGTGTGACACAGACAAGGAACGTGTGGGCCAGGGCACGAATGCTGCTCTGAGCCCTGGGGCCCGGGGAGCGCTGACATCAGCAGGTGTGGCAGGGTCCCTGCCCAAGCAGACCTGCCACCCCCCGAGCCCTGGCAGCACCGGTGCCCGTCTCCTGCCCCAGAGACCTGTGCCCGTGGGGGGCTTCTCTGCCAGAGGGCAGCCAAAGCACACGTCCACTGGGGGCTGTGCTCTGTCCTACAGGGGCTGTAGGCAGGAGCACCTGGAGCAACGCTGGCAACACTTGGTCTCTGTCAGAAGCTCTTACTCCATGCTGAAATTATTTTCTCATTGAAATTATTGCCTTCAGAACAAAACCACCTCAGTGGTGAAGGCACAGAAGAATCTGGCAAGTAAGAATCCTCAATTCAGGAAAGCTTTACTTCCCATTGCTCAACTCAAGTAGTTCCAAGAAGTTGCAAACTTCCCAAATGGATAGGGATAGCCTGAGGAGGTGAAGAGTTGGAATTTTGCTTCCCATCGCAAAGCAGCAACTCATTTGCCTTAACCTCATCCACTGAGGGTCACTTTACAGAACATAACACTACACAAAAAAGGGAAAAAACAAGGGCCATTCTTTGGTTTTCTATGAATGGATGATCATATCCTAATTCTCTTAAGAAATAAAAGCTCTCAATAAATCAAAGTCCACTCAGTGGTAGAAAAGTAGCTCAAAGAATTGAGTAGATGGCAAAAGGGCTAATCCTCCCCCTGGTACAGATATTTGAGTGGCCAGTAAAGTACAGCTCTCCCCTCTTGTTCCCTGCAGGACAATCAGGACCATGAAGAGGAAAAGTCACAGATATTCTTTCTGCCCTCCCTAACCAAAGCTGTGCCAAAGCACAGATGCTGCCTTCAAACTGACTCAAATTCCAGCCTAGACCTCTCACCTTCCAGACAACTCCTTCTCCAACACCCCCCCAACACCAAGCCCCCCAAACTCCCGCACAGAAGCCCTCAACACCCCGCCAGGAGCCCCAGCTGTCCCCGTCCCTCCGCAGAGCTTTCCCCTCCTCCAGCAGACGCCCTGGTTCCCTGCAGGTGCTGTGGGATGGCACTCAGGAGGATCTGTTCCAAGGCCTTCCCCTGGAGCACACTCAGGCTGCCAGGCCTATGGATCCTGGATCATCCTTCCCACCGAGCCTTCCTGTGCACGGCTGTTCCATGTGCACCTTTGCGCTCAGCTCGGACTTCTCCACTTCACCAGGAGTGCTGGGAAAGGATGGAGAGCAGCCTGGCAAGCTCTTTCTGCAGCTCCCTCTTTACTCTTGGGGAGGTAGAACATTCCACAGGAAAGCAACTGGTGCCACAAGGAGCGGGTGGCCTCAGGCACCTTTGGGGATGGAACAAGGCCTTGGTTTGACATAAGTAAGCACAAGCAATTCACATGAGTAAACAAGTAATTAGCACAGACATACCTAAGTACTTAGCACCAGTTAGCATAACAAAAACCTGGCAGGCCTAACTTGACATGAGAGTGACCTGACAAAAAGCTTTAGACACAGTCTACCAGAAGAACTAAGGGCAAGTGTGGAATCAGCCCTGTGCAGGGAAGCCGTGAGGAAGACTTTGTGCTGCTTTGGGGCATCGAGACCGCTCCTGGCCAGGGCCTGGAAATCAGCTTCAAGTATGGGAATCTGACACAATGCATTTCTAACCCGCTGCCTATGGAATCACCTCAGCAGTGTAAAGATGGATGGTGATTTTGATACAACGCCTACATCAACCCACTGAAATTTATATGTGGCAGAGAAACACTTTAGTGGGGTGCTGACCCCTGCCCTCCTGCCAGGTCAATAAAAGGGCTTTTGGCTGACAATGCATTTGTCTGATGATTTGTTTGAATGAGGGAGACCCCTCAGGACTGCTGTATCCTGAGGGAACACCGTTGGCCTTGGCCTGTAGGCACCTGCACAAGCTTAAAATCAGCTGCCTCAGCTTCCAGGACCTCTCTTGGCCGGCATCCTGACGTGGATGCAGGACTGCTGTGAGGCACTGCTGGGACCCAGCGGGACAGGACCGGCTGTCTCGTGTCCATGCAGCACCCCTCACACAGCCAGGGCCATCCCGAAACCAGACAAACACTCACGTGTCAGCACAGGGGAGCAAGGAGCACTGGGCTCCTCTCAGGGTATCTCAGCTGGGCTCGCTCCACAACACAGCCCCATTTTAAGTCCTGCTGATGCCCAGCTGCCAGAAATGCCTACCTTGTTCTCTCCAGGGTGCACAGGGAGAGCCAATGAGCAGGACGCCTTGGGAGGCAAACCTTCCCAGCCTTTTCTGAGGCCAGGGACACACCAAGATCAGCCAAGACTCTCCACGCTGCCTGGCCCACCCAGCCCAGCTCTGTGCTGGCCCTGGGCCACAGCAGCTTCCACCAAGCAAGAGCCACATGCACATTGCCAAGAGGTGAAACACAGCAGACAGGGAAGATGTGAAAAGTGTGTGTGTAAAGGCCTTTTAATTCACAGCTCTCAGAGAGAGCTCTGGGGCTCACGGCTGGACAGAGATGCTCCTGCTCACGCCTCTGTCCAAAGAGGGGAACACACCCTGCTGCAGGTGCTTGGGTTGGTCTCCACAGGTCCAGGCGGATGCCAAACCTTCTCTTCACAGCCTTCTCCCTTGCCCTGCCCCTCTGCCAAGTGCAACGGGCCTCAGGCAGTGAAAGGACCACAGAGAGCCAAAGGGGGACACTTGCACCTGCCTCGCTGGGCGCTCCCTGGGAAGCACCTTCCTTGAGAAGCAAGCCCCTTTCCTCCAAAGGCATTTCCCCAAATGTGTAGCTGTCCTGGGGAACACCAACACACTCTCAAGAAAAGCTGGCAAGGCTGAATGACTTAAGGTCCTTTCAGGACAGGCACTCCAGCTGTAGCTCATATTCTCCCAAGTGCGTTTCCAGGTGGAGGTTCAGAGGGGCAGCCCCAGGCCCTCTACAAACACAAGCTGCCCGCTGCCTCTTCACCTGCCTCAACTCCTGCCTGCGGTCACTGCAGCAAAACCAGGCTGTTCCAGCCAGAGCCCAGAGCCCAGAGCCCTGTTCCCGCAGGATGCTCTTGCACTTTTCATGCCTGCTCTCAACAGGCTTTGGAACGCAGAGCACAACCTGGCTGGCTCTGCCACCAGCACAACCCAAACACCAATGGAAGAAGAAGCAGCAGGGGTTGTTTTGCGGCCATGCCCAAGAGAAACTGGAAGGGTGCCCTCCCTCTGGTCTCCCTTGGTTGGCTTTCTGACTGGGTCTGAGGCTGGGGCTGCCATTCCTCGGTTCTGGGGACCAGAACCACACCCGGGATCCCAGCACTGCCTGACAGCGCTCCGGGCACTGGCACGGTCACATGTCTGAGTCTCGGGCACCATGCTGCTGCTTCAGCTGCTCTTAGGCACACCAAAGCTCTCTGTTAAGCCCAGATGGTCTCTGGTTCTGCCCTCTTCCTGATCCTGTGCAGGGATGGAGCACTGCTGTGCTTTCAGGAAGGTATTCTTGAAAACTTGCAGCATTCCAAGCTCCTTTGCCCTCTGTGCATGCTTGCCATGGAATCCCTCACAGCTGGGTTCAGAGCATCCTCAGCTTGGCTCTTCCAAAATCCAGGGGCTCCAGGGTGCTCAGCAAGATCTGTAACTCCACAGTGTTGTGGAACTGGACCTTCAGCACAGGGTCCTTCCCAGCCTGATCTGCCCTCGTTCCTCTGAGTGTGTGCACAAAACACGGCGTGGAAGAGAACGGCAGCAGGGGCCTGTGTGTTCCAGGGCCCCGGATTTGCATCGCTTCAGCTCCACAGAGATGCAGGTAAAGCGAAGAAGCCAAAGTGTTCATTAATGGAAGGCGAAGCAAAGGGATGAGCTGGGAGGGAAGAAAGGGGATGGGCAGGGTCTGAGGGCTGCAGGGAGGGAGCTGTCAACAGGGAGGGAGAAGGCAGGAGCTATGGGAGCTTCCCACAGGCTCAGCTGTGCCAGTCATCAGCTGTGCCTGGAGCTCCACCTGGTCTCCTCTGGTCTCCAGGTGGTCTCACCTTCCAAGGGATCTGCAGGTCTTAAAGAGACACTGGTTCTTCTGAACCAGCAGATGAAAGTAGTTCTGCAGCTCTTCCCTCCAACATCACCTGAACAAATGTGCTTCTACAGGAGGGGCTGTTGTTTTCACTCAGGGCTTGAAGGGCTGGAAGAGAGAGGAACAGAGCCACGGTCAGAGCCTGGATCTGCTGGAATCCAAGGAGACCTTTCTGCCAGGGCCATCCCACCTAGACTGGACACAAGAGGAGAGGAATTTCCCTCCCAGGTCAGGGCTGTGGTGCAACACGTCCCCAGAAGGAGCCTGGAGCAGCCCAAGGCTTTGTGTGGCCAGGCAGGGGCAGGCAGGAGGCAGAGCTGTCAGCAAAGGAAGGGGCCAGCGAGGTGGGGCAGCCGGGGGATGATGACAGCCTGCAGGGACAGAGGCCAGGGCAGGGACACCGCAGGACAGCCTGGGCTGCAGAGGGCACAGGGATGTGCAGCAGCTGCAAGGCCCTGACAGAGCCAACCTGTGCAGCCCTTTGGCCATGGCTGCTGGCCCTGGGCCTAAGGCCACGAGGGGACAAGTGACCCTTGCAGCCCTGGGGCCTCATGGCCTCCTTGTCCCTGCTCAGCAGCCTGGCAGGGGCCGCCCCATGGTCCTGCCCTTGGCATGGCACATCCCCACATGGCAGTGCCCATCCCGGGAAGAGCCCTGAGCAAGGAGGGAGGGACAGGATCTGCCTTGCCAGGGGCTGGGGCTCAGCCTTGGCCCTTTGCATTCCTGAGACACATTCAGGTTAGCTCAGCACCAGAGACACCTTTGCCTTGTTTGTCCCCACCCGTCATCAGTGCCTCCAGTTCTCTGCTCTGCCTGGGGCCTGGGGATACTTTGATATGAATTGTGTCCTTGAGTTGAACCCATTAACAGTTAAAGAAATTTGGAATTTGAATCCGACTTTTTGAGTTCTTGAGAAGTTCTTTGAGCACACTTCAAGGGACTGGGTCTGATGCAAACAGCACCAAAGCCCCAGAGGTCATTAAAGTCCTGGTGCTGTGTCTGTGCTGCTGAGCTGGGCTGGGCTCCTGGCACAGAGGCAGCTCCTGGCAAGGGCAGCGCTGCAGAGAGACAGCTGTGGCCAGGAGCAGCTCCTGTGCACAGCCCAGCAGGGCTGGGGCACTGCCAGGGCATCCCAGGGACACGAGCAGGGCACAGACAGAGCTCACAGGGGCTCAGCACTGGCAGGGGCTGTGGGGTGTCCCAGAGGGGGCTGTGTCACAGCAGCAGCTCTGTGGCTGTGTCACGGAGGCACAGAGCAGCTGTGATGTCAGAGAGGGGCTGTGTGACTGCACAGAGTGGGTTGTGTGAGGTCACAGACTGGGCTGTGACATCACAGAGCGTGTTGTGTGAGGTCATCAAGCAGCTATGGCATGACAGAGGGGACTGTGTGACATCACAGAGCAGGCTGTGACATCATGGCATGGCTGTATGACATCATAGAGCAGGCAGTGAGGTCAAAGTGTGTGCTGTGACATTACAGAGTGGCAGCATGACATCACAGGGAGGGTTTTGTGGCATCACTGAGGGGGTTGTGACATCCCAGGGCAGGCTGTGACATCATAGAGAAGGGTATAAGGTAATAGAGCAGATCCTGCCATCATAGAGGGTGGCTCTGTGACGACAGAGAGTGGGTTGTGACATCACCGGGCAGCTGTGTAATGTCATAGAGCAGGCTGTGACACCAAAGAACAAATAGTGACATTGCAGGGTGACATTGTGACATCTCACAGTCTTCTGTGACATCACAGAGCAGCTGTATGACATCACAGGGTGACATCTCAGAGTTGGCTCTGTGACATCACAGGGGCTGTGTGACATTACAGGGCAGCTGTGTGACATCACAGGGGCTGTGTGACATCACAGGTGTGTGTGTGTGACATCACAGGGGCTGTGTGACATCACAGGGGCTGTGTGAGGTCACTGGGGAGGTCACTCCACCCCAGCCCCCCCTCCCAGTTCCCCCAGAGAAGTCCAACGCTGCTCGTGCACAGCGGGGTCCCCTGTCCCCCCGGGTCCCCCCGCCCCCGGCGCCGCAGCCTCCCCCAGAGGATGTTCCACGAGATCGACCCCAGAGCCTGACACAGGGACAGGGACTGGGGCAGTGGGGGAGTGGGACAGGGAGACAGGGACCCCCTGGCAGCGTCCCCGTGTCCCCCAGGGCCAGAGCCTGGGCCAGGGCTCCTTCACCCTGTTACCAACGAGGGCTTGAGAGCGCTGAAAAAATCCCCAGCGAGGGATCAGCAAAAACCAGATTTAATATTAAGTGAGAGCACCACAAAGTTCCTTGGCAAGAGTCACTCTGCTCCTGACTGGACACTTCAGGCATGGAAAAGAAAACAAAGCAACAACAAAACCAAACAGAATCCAGGCAATCAAACCAGAAATGAGCCAAGACCTGGGGCTTTCCTTCCTATGGAAAAGAACTGTCCTTCTCATCCAGGTGCCCATGGCCAGAATTGGGATTTCACCTCCTACACTGCCTGTTGTGACAGACTGGAGGAGATTGTTGGCTGGAAACATTTCGTGTGTGGGGAGGAAGGGGCAGGTCCAGCCTTGCCCTGCCCTGGAACCCCAGCCCTGCCCTGCCCTGGAACCCCAATCCCCCCAGAGCCTCTATCCCAGCCCAGCAGTGTCTGCCAGTCCCTGGCACAGCACAGGCAATGCTCCACAGCCACCTCTGGAGCCCCCAGCCCAGCTCCTGAGTGACCAAATGACCCCAAGTCCCACCTGGGGGAAGGGCCCAGGAACACCAAGGGGTGTTTAAGGCTGAGCACAAGGCAAGCACACATCTTGACCCTACCTCCTCTTGGAATTTCTATCTGAACACTGCTGGAATCCAGGAGTTGGTAGCTCTGTGTGTGCTTCTCTGTATATTTTTTGTCTTTCTTTCTTTCTGTGTCTATTTCTTCTATTTTGGTCCTCGTGCAAATGTTGATTAACTTAAAATTGAATGAGCTAATAGTCTGTGAAGTTGAATGGGCCAAGGTAATGCTTTGGGAAGTGTTTTTGTTGATTGAATGTCATGCTAAACCTTTTACCAAAGTTTCTCTGGGTTTCTAAAGTTCCCAAAAAAGGCTGTTTTGTTGTTTGGAGCTCCGGAGAATCTCTTGTTGGTATTTCTCTAGTGCATCCAACTCAGAGGACACAAACAATTGTAATTCCTTTTAAATGTCTCCTTGAGAGAGTTGTTTGGGGGATGGGAGTCAGGGCTTGTGTGTCCTGCTTGGCACAGCCCAGGCAGGGCTTTCACAGCCACATTCCACACTCCATTTCCCAGCTGGAGCCGCTGGTGCCTCTGAGTTCTGCTGCCCCAGCCCCAGGGACGCTCTCCTTGTCTGCCCATTCCCCCACGGTCTCTGGGCAGGGATGGCCTCAGTGGGAGCTGCTGACATCCTCAGCACCTTGGAGCGCCCTGGAGCCACCTCCGGCCATGGACGGCGGCCAGCGACGGGGAATGCCCCGGGGTGAGGAGGGAGGACACCAGCAGAGCATCCCCCCGGGGCAACGACGAAGACAGTGCCGGGATCAGGCGGGAGGAGCACGGACCCCCACCGGAGCATCCTCCAAAGGTAAGGTGTTTTCCAAAGCAAAATTGGCAAAAAATCTTATTAAATTCTGTGGCTGATCTTTGCTGTCCCCACGAGTCACTCGCCACCCACACGAATCATAAAGTTCCCCCTCAAAAGTGGGACTGGGAGCACACAGACCCTTCCCCATAGTCTAGGGACCCCCAGAAGACCCCTCCCTATGGACTGGCCACCCCAGAAATGGGGCTAGGACTTCCAAAGAAACCTCCCCATTAACCTAAAACCCCCCAAAATGGTGCTGGTGCCCCCAGAGACCCATCCCCGTGGGACTGGAACCACCACAGACCCATCTCCATGAACCTACAACCCCCAGAAATGGGACAGGGACCCCCAGAGACCCCTCGCTATGGGCCTGGGATCCCCAGAATGGGGCTGGGACTCCCCCCATGCGAGCCACGCCCACTCCCCGCCTTGCCCCGCCCCCAGCATCAATCCAACCAATCAACGCCTGGAACAATCAGTGCAGGAACGCCTTCCACATCGTCCAATCAGATCGCACTCTCATTCTGGCCCCACCCCTTCATTGTGACATCACAAGCGGCCTTGACACTCAGCCCCTCACCACTATGACATCACTGCGCTCCCATTGGCTGTCGGCGGGAGGGCGGGGCTTGCCCGGACTATAAAAGGCGTGTGCTGGCACACAGGGCTCAGTGCGGGCCCGGCGATGGGAGCGGTGGCGTTGGCGGAGTCAGAGCCCCGGGAGCGCCCCGGAGCCACCTCTGGCAACGGACGGCGGTGAGGAATGCCCCGGGGGAGAGGGGGGAGGACCCTGCCAGAGCATCCCATGGGGCAGTGAGCACCGAGAGTGGCGGGGCATCACCCTGGAACGAGGACGATGGAACTGGGAGGACCAGGGCAACCAGCGGAGCATCCCCGGGGCTCAGGAAGGAGAATACCAACATAGCATCCCCTGGGGGCAACAGGCATTTAGGGATTTTAGGGATTGTAGAGTGTAGTTTAGTATGTCACATGGATGAGAAGTTTAGGTTTTACAATTTTTAGCATATTGTAGATTGTTATAAACGCCAATCACTTGGTTTTTAAAATTTTAAAAGTTTAATAATAATAAAATGGTTATAAAAATAGTAATACAATTAGAGTAATAAAAATTTAGAATTAGGATAATTACAAGACAATAAAAAGCAAAGAATTACGGATGTCCGGATGCTCTCGGGCACTTAAGCCCGATAAGCATGCCTTGTGAACAAAGGAATAATCTTTAAAAGCAGTAGCCTGTTGCATATTCATACATCTCATACATGATGCATAAATTCCTTGCAAATTAAGAACTTTTCTGGTTTTTGTCAACTTCTTCCCCTTAATCCTGGTGGTTCCATAAAGACGGAGAGAAGGTGGAAGAATGTTTGTCTTTTCCGATAAGGAGGCAGTAATTCTTTATGGGCCCCCATCATTGTCATCTCTGTGTGAAGAGTTTCTTCATTATCTCATCTCTTGCTTGAGTTAGTAAAAAAAAAAACCCACATACATAGGTTCTATTTTAACTACAAAACTACATATGCCATACTATTAAAATGTTAATACAGCACTTCTAATTAATATAACATAATACATATAGTATTCAATTTAATATTTGCGAAAAGCCAATCATAAAATATGCATTTTTCACAACTAACACAGCAGGCAAAACGCCAAAGAGGAGGGGGAGTGAGCTCACTCTCACCCGACCTAAGCTGTAGTACGCGCCGGCGGCCACCAGATGTCACCAGAGGACACAAGGAAAAACGACGCACCACAACTTTGGTCACCATGAAGAGACGAATTTATTTTTTCTGACTCCAATCCTTTATAGTTCTCAAAAGGTGCCAGTGGATTGGAAGGTGAACGTGCCACCTCTCCAACGACACTGGAAAAACTACCAGTCTATCAAATTTCTCCGCCTCTATGAAAGAATGCAAAACAAGAGGTTGTTTACAGAAAGTTGCGTGAGAAAGCTCTCTACAAGAATGTAAATTCAGAAGGCTTTAGAAAATCCTAAGAAATCAGGGCGACAGGGTCACAGTGAAAGTCAGCAGGCAAAAGAAAGGAATTGCTGAGGAATGATCTTGGATCAAGCCAAACATTTACAGTCAGGGCAGTCAATTGGTACAGATGGGGGTACACTCTGGGGGTGCAGCTAAGGCCATGAGGTCACAGCAGGCTCT
The DNA here is from genome assembly GCF_031753505.1 of Anomalospiza imberbis. Taxonomy (NCBI): domain Eukaryota; kingdom Metazoa; phylum Chordata; class Aves; order Passeriformes; family Viduidae; genus Anomalospiza; species Anomalospiza imberbis. The sequence continues at coordinate 1,006,521 of NW_027100070.1, forward strand.
GGGGTCACAGCAGGCTCTGAGGTCCCAGAGGTGCCAGAGCCCCGTGCTTGCACAGAACCAAAGAACCCCTTTTAGGTTTTTTTTGTTGTTGTTGACTCCCTGGGAGCACTTGTAGTTCTCCACCCCTGCTATTTTTAAATTCCTCCAATTGCATTTTCAGGTGACACTGGTTAACCCAGTGCCCAAGGTTCTTACAAAGCAGGCGTGGCTTTGTGGGGTCAACCATTGCTGGTCCGCGCTGCTGCCCAGTGTGCCACTGTGCTGATGGAACGGGCGCTGGGCTGGCAACGGCGACTCTCTGTGGTGGCCTTGGCAGCAGCTTTGGTCTGGTGTCCTGAGCCACACTCCTCAGAGGCACTTTCCTGTTACAAACTAGAAGCACATCTTTTAGTGTGGGGGGGTTCTAAAGGTAAGCTTAAAATCACAGCTCGACACTGTTCATTCGCATTTGCAAATGCCATTTCCTCTAAAACTTCTTCCCTTGCATTTTCTTTCCTAACTTGGATTTCAATAGCTCTAGTTAACCTTTCCACAAATTTCAAAAAAGGCTCTGATGGTAGCTGTGTGATCTTACTATATGGCTCGAGAGGGCCGTCAGGTTGAAGGGCAAAGAAGGCTTTTTCAGCTGCATCTCTGACTCTCTCAAGGACTACCACAGGGATTACTGCAGCTTGGACCGGGGCCAGAGACCACTGGCCTTCACCGGAGAGATGCTCGATGGTAATTGGCACACCACTGGCATCCTTTGCTGTGTTTGGATCAGCATGCAAGTCTGGGAGGGCCTCTTTCAGCAGTTGTTTCCATGCCACTTCCCATAGTTTGAATTCTGTAGAGGTCATGAGGCACGAAAAAAGATGTTTTAAATCATGTGGGACTAGCACAGTCCTCCCCAGTTCGGCCTTTAAAAGGTCACGGAAGCATGGGCTCTGTGGGCCATACTGTTGGTGTGTTTTGCAAATCTCTCTTATTATTTGCTGTGCAAAAGCTTTCCAATTAGCAGCTGTGGCTCCTCCCCCTTGCCCTGCATGCTGATATGTGACAGGGGCGAGTGAGAAATCGGGACCCTGCATTGGCTCTGCAGTTCCCTGCTGCTTTTCCCTTGAACGGGAAGCATTGGGATCACTGGTGTGGCTACAGGGGCGAGCAGTGGGCGAGCCCCCACCGTGGGAACCCGGGCAGGGGGCGGGGCCACCGTGGGAACAGGGGGCGGGGCCACCGTGGGAACAGGGGGCGGGGATGCCTGGTGACGTCACATCGGCAGACGCCCCCTGGGGGAGGGGCGGAGCTGAGGGAGTGCCAGGTAAGGTGGGGGGAGGGAAGGTATCACGAGGATCGGGGGGGTGAGGGGAAAGAAAGGATTTTTGGGATGCTGAGGGGAATCATGGGAAGAAGGAGACCAGGTAGGGCGTGGTGCCACATGGCATCCTCCATTTTCTTGGCTCTCTGGGGACTGGGAGCCATTTGGGTGGTCACTGCTCTCCAAAAAACCAACACGTGCTCGGGGTTTCTGGGCTGGGCAGACAGGGTGGGGAGAATTCAACGCGGTCTGGCCAGGACTTTGTGGACAGAGGGACTCGGGCATTTTAAGATGCTCAGGGAGCCGGCTTCCCTGGGCATGAGCAGAGTCTGCTCTCCTTAAAATACTGAGTTTTGGGGAAGAGGGTTCAGAACTGGGGTGGGAAGAAATAGGAAGAGCAGAGGTACATTCCTTGTTATTTGGCTTTTCCTTCACTTCCCTTTGCTTGAGTAAAGCTGATCGAACTTGCAAACTCCAAAACACAAATTCAGCTGAAGACGTGTCCCCAGACTTTCCCAAGGTTATCAATTTGTGACCGACCCACCGTGTCCCAAAAGTGGGTGTTGTGGACTTGTTTGGGAGAAACTTGCGGGAAGTGTAGAAAAAGCCACCTTATAAACTGTTTTAATTTTCCCTTAGAAAACTATACATTTCCACTAACTAGCATTCCTATAATCTGATAATATACGCCTTTCTGTGCTGTGCTTAGCTTAGCCCCCATTGTAGACGTAAAATGCACTGCACAACCTCACACCGACCAAAAACAAACCCGAATTCGGTACCGATTTCCAAGAACCGCGGTTAAGAAGAGAAAACATGCAGCTTTTAGCCCTGCCCAGCGCAGCAGCCTGTGCGGCTTTTAAAACTGCCGCCGGCAGCAGCAGGGATCCCCCGCGCCATGCGGAGGAGCCGCGGCTCAGCGCCGCCCACGCCCAGCGAGAAAGCCCGAGCCATGGTTCTGCCCCCGCTGCCCGCGCCCTCCCGCCGCTCCCGGGAGCCGCCGCCGCCGCCCGCTGTGCCGCGGGAGAATCCGAACGCCCCGCACTGCGCTGAGGGGGCGGGCAGAGCCCCCCGCTCCCCCTGAGCCAGCGGCGCTGCCGCTGCCACGCGGGTTTTAAAAACGGCAGAGCCGCGCCGTCCGGGGCTATCGCTCCCGACCCCGCGGGGCTGCGCAGCCTTGCCGTGCTCGAAAGAAGAGCGAAAAAGAACAAGTCCCTCGTCAGGGACGGTTTCTGAGCTCCCCACCCCGCTATGGAGCGGGGATACTCACCCAAATCGGTGTCCTGGTCCGGCGGGGTCTTCTCTTCACCTGAACAGGACTCCTCGGGGCAGGAGGAGCTGCCCTGTTCTTCCTCTGGGAAGGTCTGGCTCACCAAAAAGGAGGTGCGCTTCCCAGAGGTGCAGGACATCCACAAGTATTCTGTGGATAAAGCCCAAAGTCTCTCCTGGAGAGCTATGTCCTCAAAGCTCTGCCAGTGGACGCCAAGCTGCCTTAAAGCCTCTCCATGGTCTTGTGAGGCTCCGAGAGCTCCGGAGTGTCCCATCGGTGCGGCAGGGTCGGGCCAGCCTCCACGTCAGGTTGCCAAAATATTGGTGTTACCGATATCGAGGACAGGATGTGCCTTGGCTTGTCTGGCCCTGCTGCTGAACCAAATAGCAGCCACTGTGGTGTTTCGCCCCGGAGACACTTTTGCCCGGCTGGATGTTGCAGCTGGGAGCATGGAGACAAGTCCAGACATGCCAGAGCTCCGGTGGCAGCGGGATGGAGTGAGTGGAAGCACACTGGGGGCAGCTGGGATTTACTAGGAAAGGCCAAGAGTGACTGGGATCACAGAGGAATCATAAAGGAAGTTACTGGAATAATACTGAGAGTATCTGGGAGTGACTGGAATCATACTGGGTGACTTGGAGTGACTGGGACCACACTGGAGGCAAATGGTAGCATAATGGGAGTGACTGGGTTCATACTGGGATCATACTGGGAAGGAGTGGAACCATACTGGGAGTGCCTGGAACTATTATAGGGGTGAATGGGAACACACCTGGGAACATGCTGGAACCATACTGGGATGATACTGGGAGTGACTGGGATGATACTGGGATCACACTGAGTGTAACTGGAAGTGACTGGGACCATACTGGGGGTGACTGGGAGCCACAGGGCCCATGCTGGGAGTGACCTGGGGGGAACTGGGGGAACTGGCCCAGCTGGGGCTCTGGGTTGTTCTCCCCCAGGGCTGCCCCAGGTCCTGCTGCCACCCCCGGCCCCACAGAGCTGAGTGACAGGGGACAGGGACAGGGCACAGCCGAGGGACAGGGCACAGCCAAGGGATAGGGGGGACAGCCAAGGGACAGGGCACAGGGACAGGGGACAGGGCACAATTGAGGGACAAGGCACATCCAGGGAACATGGCCTGGCCGAGGGACACTGAGCTCCAGCACTTTGGGCTGTTGCCCGTGGGCTCCCAGCGCAGGCCCAGGGGCAGAATCCCCTCCAGAAACTGTTGTTGGCTTTCAGCTCTGCTCTGGAACATTCCCCAGGAGCCCTGCAGTGGCTGCAGCTGGGCCGGGTGCCCGGGGCCACCAAAGCCGCTCCGGCAGTGCCCTCCTGCCCCGGGCAGGGCACACAACACCCAAGGAAAGGCTCGTGCTGGGCTCAGGGCAGGGACAGGGCTCTCCCCTGGTGCTGCCCTTCCCCTCCCACACCCCCCCTTTGTGCTCCAGAGCCTCCCGACCATATCTGATGTATTTTGGGGGCCCTTCCACACAGGTGTGTCCCAGGTAATGCTTCATCTGCTCCACCATGATCCCTTTGGATTCCCAGCACCTCTGGGTGATCCAGGCGGCACCGTCAGACACTGCAAAGCTCCCAGATCCCAGCTGGAAGCAGACGAAATCCCAGCCCTCGTAGCCATACCGGTGGGATCCATGGACACTCCGTTGGACAGGAGGTCACAGCTGGAAACCACCTGCACCCTGTGCAGACCTGGGAATGAGGAGAGAACGGACCCATGGAGTCGTGTCCCAGCTGGATTCCCATCCCAGCCCCAGAGATCCCCCCCATCCCCAGAGATCCCATCCCAGCCCCTCAGAGTCCTCCATTCCCACAGATCTCAGCCCAGCCCCTGGCTCCCCCCACTCCCCCCGCTCTGGTTGTACCAGCCCCGTCTCCAGGTCACTGTCGGCTACGGGCCGGTTCCTGTCTTTGAGCCGGATCTGGCTATCCCAATGTCCCAGCTCTGCCTATCCCAATGTCCCGGCTCTGGCTATCCCAATGTCCCAGCTCTGACTATCCCAATATCCTGGCTCTGGCTATCCCAATATCCCGGCTCTGGCTATCCCAATATCCCGGCTCTGGCTATCCCAATATCCTTGCTCTGGCTATCCCAATATCCCAGCTCTGGCTATCCCAATATCCCAACTCTGGCTATCCCAATGTCCTGGCTGGCAGAGCTGGGAAGGAGGTTCAGAGGCTCAGAGTCAAGGAAATGGGGTGCAGGGACTGGGAGAGCTGGGATGGGGTGTCCAGGGAATCCTGTGCCCAGGAAAGGGGGTGCCAGGGCTCCTGAGTGTGAGGAAAGGAGGGGCTGGGGGCTGGGACAGGCAGGAATGGGGGCCCAGGGGTCCCAGGTCAGGGAAAAGGGTGGGGCTGGGGGCGGGGAGAGGCGGGGGGCCAGAAACAGGTTGTGTTTGTGCCGGGTAAGGGGTGCAGGGGGGTCTGAGTGCCGGGCAAAGGGGTAAAAGGGTGTGTCAGTTCTCAGGAATGGGGGTGCAGGGGGGTCTCAGGGTCACAGAAATGGGGGGCAGGGACATGGAGAGGTAGAAGGGAGTTCCAGGGGGTCTTTGAGCCCAGGATTGGGAAGTCCAGGGTTTCCCAAAAAGGGGGTACCAGGTACTCCTTAACCCCAATGCAGCATGAAGAAGCAGTATTCTTTATTCAGCCGGGTGCACGGGGGATAACTCCTCCCAAAGCCAATTTATCATCTGGTAACACGAGGTCACAGAGTGGGCTATGACATCACAGAGGGGAATATGTGAGGTCATTGAGAAGCTATGGCATCATAGATTGCCTCTGTGGCATCACAGAGCCAGCTGTGACATCATGGGACAGAGGTCTGAAATCACAGAGCAGATTATGACATCACAGAGTTGGCTGTGACATCAGAGAACAGCTGTGTGACATTAGAGAATGGGCTATGATATCTCAGAGCAGTCTGTGGCATCACAGAGGGGCGGTGTGACATCCCAGGAGGGCTGTGTGAGGTCACTGGGTTGGTCACTCTGCCCCAGCTCCCCCTCACAGTTTCTCCCAACAAGTCCAATGCTGTTCATGCCCAGCGGGGTCCCTGTCCCCTGGTATCCCCCCGGTCCACCTGGAGCCACAGCCTCCACCAAAGGATGTTCCACAGGATCCACCCCAGAGCCTGACATGGGGAAAAGGGGCCAGGGCTGTGTGACCAGGACATCAAGGACGTGGATTATCCAGGTCCCTGTGGCCTGGTTTGGGTTCCCCAGGGCAGGAAAGATGTCTGGCAGCTGGAGCAGGGTTAGGGAAGGGCCTGCAAGGTGGGGCTGGAGCCCTTGGGCTGTGAGCCGAGGCTGAGGGAGCTGGGCTTGTCCAGCCTGGAGCAGGGAAGGCTGAGGGGCTCCTCATCCCAGCCTGGCAGTGCCAGCGAGGAGGGGATGGAGAACACAGAGCCAGGCTCTTCACTGGGGGCTGGTGGGAGACAGAAGCCAATGGGTGGAAGGGGCAAGAGGGGAGATCAGCCAGGCCAGGAGGAGATGGAATGAGTCAGGCTGGTTTCAGCATTTCCTCAACACCAAAAGCAGCCTGACCTCCCTTCTCCATCCACCACTGACATCTTTGCAAATCAGGAATTGTTGGAGATGTTTTGGCCCCACTGCAGGATGAGCATCCTGATACAAGAAATTAATTGTGTTTATTATCTATCACAGAACCACGTTTGTCTAAAATTAATTTTAATATGGAAATCACTTGTGGATGGTGGACTCATCAGACACTGCTGGGACGTTGCACGTTGCTCAGGGAAGAGTGTGATTGTTATTAAATTGTGTCCTGTTCAACCGTGGTCTCTTGGCCATGAAGAGAAACTTTCTGTGCCTCTGAGTCTCACCAGTTCCTGACCCCCAAAGGACACAAACCTGATGAGTTGTGGTTCCCACTCCAGTGGTGGCGCTTGGACCTCCCTCCATCCCCAGAGCAGAGCTCCCTTGTCCCAGAAAGTCCCTGGCAATGCAGGGATGAAGGAAACAGGACAGGCTGTGGGGATCAGGGGCAGGGCACGGCCAGGGATTTGGGGTGGTTGTGAGCCCAGGGCAGGACCTGGCCCTTGGCCTTGGTGAACCTCATCCAATTGTCCTGGGCCCATGGCTCCAGCCTGTCCAGATCCCTCTGCAGAGCTTCTGCCCTCCAGCACAGCCACACTCCCACCCAGCTTGGGCTCACCTGGGAACTGACTGAGGGTGCCCTCGATGGCCTCGTCCAGATCAGCAATCAAGAGATTTCACTGACCTGGCCCCAGTCCTGAGCCCTGGGGACACCCCTGGGTGTGACTCCATTCCTCAGCTGCTCTGAGTGCCAGGGGTTGGATGAGGGGAATGGTGGGGAGGGTTTGGGGACAAAGTGTTATCGATTGCCAGATATGAAGGGTCTTGATTTTCACGTCTATTCACACTGCATTAGGAGGTGCTGGGGGTCAATATCAATTGGACAATGCTGATATCAAACTACAAACAGGAAAAACAGGAAAAGAAAACAGGACAAAACAGTTCTCTCTGCATAGTTTTCAAAACAGTATATTCACTTTAAATACACTACTGAAATCTGTCTAACCTCAGAAGGATTGAAAACTTCAATTATTCCCAGCAGCATTTCTTTTTTGGGAGTTTTAAATAAATAGTTATGAGCCTTTTTCACTGAGTTCGTGAACTGAAGAGCTCAAGAAAGAAAAGGCCTATGGAGGAGGAAAATTCATCAGCAGCCTCCAAGTGGCTGAGGATCCATCCCCATCAGAGCAGTAGTGACCAGCAATGGGCACAGCTTTGTGGCTGCCCCAGCTCTGGGATGGGCCCTGGGCCTGGAGCAGGAGCAGCTCTGGAGGGCCCCAAGGCCGGGCTCTTGTGCGGGCCTGGGCAGATGGGATGGCAGCAGGGGCTGCAGAGCTCTCAGCACCTCAGCCCGAGGGGAGCAGGGCACCCAGGGAGCCTCCTTTGGCCTTGGCCAAGCCCCTTCCCCCATGGCTGGGGCTGAGTCCTGGCTGAGCTGCAGCTGCTGCTGTGCCCTGGCCAGGGGCTGAGGCCGTGGGGCCAGTGGCCAGAGCAGCCTGGGCTGAGCAGAGCTGTGGGGCCAGAGCCGGCTGGGCTGTGCTGGGGAGAGGCCCTTGGTGCTGCACAGAGCTCAGGGCAGCTGGCAGAGCTTGCAGGGAGCTGGGCTGGGCTCAGAGAGCCTGGCACAGAAACCATCAGTGTCCATCCCAGCCTGGCTGAGCGTGCAGGGCAGGACTCAGCCCAGGCCTTGTGGGGCAGGGCCAGCGCCTGTGCAAGGCATGGAAAACAGGCAAGTGCCCGAGAGAGGAGGCTGCTCTGTGCCCTTGGGGGCATGGACACAGCAGGAACACTCAGGAGCCCAAAGAGCCTCCATGGCTGTGCTGGAGACCAAGGCTGGAGAGGGGAAATGCAGGGCTGCTGCGCCATGGGGAGGGCATTGAATTCCAGCACACACCTCAGCTCTCTGATGGTCCCGGCACCATGCTGGGCCCTGTTTCAGGCTGGAGCAGAGCAGATGTTGATGGCACAGGAGCCCTGCGGGGCTGGCAGGGACCTGCAGCTTGCAAGGTGCTCTGCTCTCCCTCAGCTCCTCTCTGAGAGATCCAATCCCAGCTCGGCACCTCAGGGCACAAGTGGCACTGCCTGTCCATGGGCACACAGCTGATGTCTGCCTGGAAAGGGGCACAGGTGTTAATACTTGTACATTTCATATTATACAAGGACATTTTTTATTATCTGCATCACTTGAGTACTTTTAAGAAACAGCAATTTTCTGAAGTACTGATGGCAGAATGACAAGAAATACTGATCTTCCCATCTCCTCGAGTCACCAATATTCTGTTTATTCTTTCCTCTCCCTCTTCCTTCAGGTGTTTCCAGTTCTTCTGTTGAAATGGCCATGTCTAAGGACATCTCTGCACTAGACCAGGTGGATCTATGTACTTCCTGTTGCACCCAGATTTCCCCCTCCAGATGCTTTCTGGTCATTCAAATGTCTCTGAATGGACTGGTTTCATTCTTTGCACATCAGGGAGTGGCCCAATCTTTCTGAAGTTCAAATAAATATTAATTACATCTTACTATTTTTTAATCTATCATGGAATTACGTTTTCTTGTGTCTTTGTCTAAAACTGTTCCTGTACAGAAGTTCCTTGGGGATGGCTGGAACATCACAGAGAGCTGAGGGAAGAGCTGTGATGGTTATTAAACTGTTCAAATGTTCAACTTGTATTTGTTGTCAAGAAATCTTTCTGTGCCTCTGAGTGTCACCACCCCTGAGCCCAAAGGACACAAACCTGATGAGTTGTGGTTCCCACTGCAGGGGCACTTGGACCTTGGCTCTGCACAGGAGAGCTCTTCATCCACTTTCCCTCTTTTCCTCCCTCTGGGCATGGAGGGAGCTCCTGACTTCAGCCTGTGACTCGTGTGTGCAAAGAGCAAATCGGGGCAGAATCAGGGCAGGGAGGGGTTGGGGGGACCTTGGGATCTGTGCTGGGCACAGAAGGTGTTTTCCATTGCTCTGAGACTGTCTGCTGTGCAAAGTGGATTTAATATCCAGCAGAGGAATGACTTTTGCATTTGATGGAGCTGTGCCTTCCCTTGGGTTTGCTGGCTGACAAGAAATGAACATCCCTCTGTGTCTCAGGCAGCTCCTTCTCCAAGGAAAGCAGGTGGGAGTGGGAGCCAAGCAGCTGAAACCTGCAGGTGCAGCCGGGCTGGAGGGAGCTCAGATTTGCACAAGGCTGCTCTGAGTGCCAGGGCTTGGATGGGGGAAATGCTGGGGTGGGGGTAGGGACAGAGTCTGATTGATTGTCAGCCATGAAGGGTCTTGATTTTCATATCTGTTCCAAGGGCATGAGGAGGAACTTGGATTCAGTGTCAATTGGAGAGTGCACATATCAATGTATTAACAGGGAAAAAAAAACCTGAACAGGACCAAAAAAATATTTTCTCACTGTATTTTAAAATGTAGTGTATTCACTTTGAAGAGGCTTCTGTAATTGGGCTAATTAACCACAAATGATTTGAACACTTACCTTATTCCCAGAGGTTTGGCTTGTTAATGTGTTCTGAATGTTAATGAGCTCTGGGACACTGAAATGCTGAACTGAAAAGCTGAAGGCTGAAGAAGCCTCTGGAGCAGTAAAATTCAGCAGCAGCCTCCAAGTTGCTGAGGATGTCAGCAGCCCCCGCTGAGGCCATCCCTGCCCAGAGACCGTGGGGGAATGGGCAGACAAGGAGAGCGTCCCTGGGGCTGGGGCAGCAGAACTCAGAGGCACCAGCGGCTCCAGCTGGGAAATGGAGTGTGGAATGTGGCTGTGAAAGCCCTGCCTGGGCTGTGCCAAGCAGGACACACAAGCCCTGACTCCCATCCCCCAAACAACTCTCTCAAGGAGACATTTAAGAGGAATTACAATTGTTTGTGTCCTCTGAGTTGGATGCACTGGAGAAATACCAACAAGAGATTCTCATGAGCTCAAACCAACAAAACAGCCGTTATTGGGAACTTTAGAAGATCAGAGAAACTTTGGCAAAAGGTCTTATACAACATTTAATCAACAAAAACACTTCCCAAAGCATTAACTTGGCCCATTCAACTTCACAACCTCCAATCCTGTTCAATTTTAAGTTAATCAAAATTCACAAGAAGACACAGAAATAGAGAAAAATAAGATTTAGAGAAGCACACACAGAGCTACCAACTCCTGGATTCCAGTGGTTCTCAAAAAAATAGAAATTCCAAGGGGAGGTAGGGTCAAGATGTGTGCTTGCCTTGTGCTCAGCCTTAAATACCCCTTGGTGTTCCTGGGCCCTTCCCCCAGGTGGGACTTGGGGTCATTTGGTCACTCAGGAGCTGGGCTGGGGGCTCCAGAGGTGGCTGTGGAACATTGCCTGTGCTGTGCCAGGGACTGGCAGACACTGCTGGGCTGGGATAGAGGCTCTGGGGGGATTGGGGTTCCAGGGCAGGGCAGGGCTGGGGTTCCAGGGCAGGGCAAGGCTGGACCTGCCCCTTCCTCCCCACACATGAAATGTTTCCAGCCAACAATCTCCTCCAGTCTGTCACAACAGGCGTAGGAGGTGAAATCCCAATTCTGGCCATGGGCACCTGGATGAGAAGGACAGTTCTTTTCAATAGGAAGGAAAGCCCCAGGTCTTGGCTCATTTCTGGTTTGATTGCCTGGATTCTGTTTGGTTTTGTTGTTGCTTTGTTTCCTTTTCTGTACCTGCAGTGTCCAGTCAGGAGCAGAGTGATTCTTGCCAAGGAACTTTGTGGTGCTGTCGCTTAATATTAAATCTGGTTTTTGCTGATCCCTTGCTGGGGATTTTTTCAGCGCTCTCAAGCCCTCGTTGGTAACAGGGTGAAGGAGCTCTGGCCCAGGCTCTGGCCCTGGGGGACACGGGGACGCTGCCGGTGGGTTCCTGTCCCCCTGTCCCACCCCCTAAAGTCCCAGCCCCCGTCCCCATGTCAGGCTCTGGGGTCGATCTCGTGGAACATCCTCTGGGGGAGGCTGCGGCGCCGGGGGCGGGGGGACCCGGGGGGACAGGGGACCCCGCTGTGCACGAGCAGCGTTGGACTTCTCTGGGGGAACTGTGAGGGGGGGCTGGGGTGGAGTGACCTCCCCAGTGACCTCACACAGCCCCTGTGGTGTCACACACCCCTGTGATGTCACACAGCTGCCCGGTGATGTCACAACCCACTCTCTGTTGTCACAGAGCCACCCTCTATGATGGCAGGATCTGCTCTATTACCTTAGACCCTTCTCTATGATGTCACAGCCTGCCCTGTGATGTTACAACCCCCTCAGTGATGTCACAAAACCCTCCCTGTGATGTCATGCTGCCACTCTGTAATGTCACAGCACACACTTTGACCTCACTGCCTGCTCTATGATGTCATACAGCCATGCCATGATGTCACAGCCTGCTCTGTGATGTCACACAGTCCCCTCTGTCATGCCATAGCTGCTTGATGACCTCACACTCTGTGATGTCATAGCCCAATCTGTGACCTCACACAACCCACTCTGTGCAGTCACACAGCCCCTCTCTGACATCACAGCTGCTCTGTGCCTCCGTGACACAGCCACAGAGGTGCTGCCGTGACACAGCCCCCTCTGGGACACCCCACAGCCCCTGCCAGTGCTGAGCCCCTGTGAGCTCTGTCTGTGCCCTGCTCGTGTCCCTGGGATGCCCTGGCAGTGCCCCAGCCCTGCTGGGCTGTGCACAGGAGCTGCTCCTGGCCAGAGCTGTCTCTCTGCAGCGCTGCCCTTGCCAGGAGCTGCCTCTGGGCCAGGAGCCCGGCCCAGCTCAGCAGCACAGACACAGCACCAGGACTTTAATGACCTCTGGGGCTTTGGTGCTGTTTGCATCAGACCCAGTCCTTTGAAGTGTGCTCAAAGAACTTCTCAAGAACTCAAAAAGTCAGATTCAAAGTCCAAACTTTCTTTAACTGTTAATGGGTTCCACTCAAGGACACAATTCATATCAAAGTGTCCCCAGGCCCCAGGCAGAGCAGAGCACTGGAGGCACTGATGACAGGTGGGGACAAACAAGGCAAAGGTGTCTCTGGCGCTGAGCAAACCTGGATGTGTTTCAGGAATGCAAAGGGCCAAGGCTGAGCCCCAGCCCCTGGCAAGGCAGATCCTGTCCCTCCCTCCTTGCTCAGGGCTCTTCCCGGGATGGGCACTGCCATGTGGGGATGTGCCATGCCAAGGGCAGGACCATGGGGCGGCCCCTGCCAGGCTGCTGAGCAGGGACAAGGAGGCCATGAGGCCCCAGGGCTGCAAGGGTCACTTGTCCCCTCGTGGCCTCAGGCCCAGGGCCAGCAGCCATGGCCAAAGGGCTGCACAGGTTGGCTCTGTCAGGGCCTTGCAGCTGCTGCACATCCCTGTGCCCTCTGCAGCCCAGGCTGTCCTGCGGTGTCCCTGCCCTGGCCTCTGTCCCTGCAGGCTGTCGTCATCCCCCGGCTGCCCCACCTCGCTGGCCCCTTCCTTTGCTGACAGCTCTGCCTCCTGCCTGCCCCTGCCTGGCCACACAAAGCCTTGGCCTTGAGACCCAAAGGGTTCATTCCATTTTTACCGTGCCTGTGAACTTCCAGCACAGGAAAAAGGCATGCAGGGGCTGCTTTCCCAGCAAGGATGGCTGGAAGAGAAGAAGAACACATCTGGCTCAAGGGTGCAGTGATAGAGAAAACAAGGACTGAATCTGGGAACTTGGGGTGGGATTTATGGAAATGGGTAAATTGTAATTGGCATTTAGTGACTGTATATGAACAACACACTGGTAGAATTACATGTCCACGTCAGGTTAGGATTTATCCCTCACTGGGCCTCAGGCCTCAATAAATGATCCCCTCTTAAATAGCAAATTAGTGTTAAGGAACCTCATTCTGACATTTCGTGTTTCAGAAACACGTGGCTTTTGCTCCTCTCTTCTACCTGAGAGCTTCCTGGGCAGGGGCAATTCTTCCAATTGCCTCGGCGTGGCTGTGGCTCGAAAGGGCAGCGAGCAGATGGATTCAGCTTCTCCTGGCAGCCCCTGAGATGCCAGTTGTCATTTGTGTGCGCCGAGGATTCCGCTTCAGACTCAGAACTTGCGCAGCTGCTCCTCGGGCGCTGCTCGCACGCAGGCACAGCGGTGCTGCAGCAGCTGTCCCACACACAGGGAGGGCTCTGGAGCCTCCCCAGGGCCACCAAGGAGCGGAGGAGGGAATGTGCCCGGCATCTGCTGCAGGACCGTGGGGCTGCGGGGCATCCTTGGGTCTCTTGGATGGGGGAGGGAGCGGGGCAAATGGAATCCAGATGAGACAGGGATCAGACAGCCCCACGCCAGGCAGCGTTTTCTCCTCTGAGAGCTCCTCCGAGCTGAGCGAGCTGGTGAAGCCTGCGGAGCAAATGAGACCCGGGAGTGAGGGAAAGGCTGGCTGGGAAGGAGTCAGATAAACCCGTGTGGGCATTTCCCTTTCCAAGGGGCTCCTGGGCAGACAAAGGGGACAAGAAGGAGGCCCCACCTCATGACATTCCCTTTTTTCCTTCAGGAGCTCTATTGCAGTCACTGCATACAAGAGTTGACTTGATCCCCTTGATGCCAGGGAGCGCCAAGAGCTTGAACCTCGCTGGAGTCCAGCCCTGCCTGCCTATCACTGAGCAGAGGGAAAAGATGAAGAACCTGGGCAGGGCTTGAGCCAAATTGGCATTTTGCCACTTGTTATTTCCTCCCAGCTTTTGCAGCAGGGCGACAACCCCATGGCTGCAAACCACTCCCTTTTGCAAGGCAGACGTGGACCTCGCTGGTAGCTCAGGGCTCTTGAAGGGGCTGCTGCAGTTGGCAACAGGAGCTGTTGTTGAACTTTTAACATTGCTTAACCCCCCCTGCCAAATGCCATCAAGTGGCTGAGGAAGGACACAAAAAGATTAGCCTGGAGGAAGGGAGGCCAAAACCTTGGAAAAGGATGAAAGAAATGCTGTGATCGTGACATGACAAAAAAAAAAAACAATTTATTTTTGACAGCAAATGAGCACCCGCTGCCCTCCAGCCCTCCCAGACTGGCAGGCCGAGCGGAGCCGTTTCCATGGCATGAGGTGCTGGCAGCCTGTGGAGAGAAACCAGAGAGCCACGGTCAGTCACAGAAGGCTCCTGTCCCCCTGTCCCACCATGGCCTGGGCCTGGGCCAGGCTGCTGGCTGTGCTCAGAGCCCAAACCTCCCGAGCCATTCTCTGTTTCGAGAGAAGGGCAGCGTGGCAGGCCATGTTCCACCTCCTCTGCTTAAGCACAGCACAGCAGCCTCCTCAGCAGCTGTAAGGGCAGGATGCCCGTGTGCCTGCTGCCCTCTGCCCGAAGCCCTTCTGCCAGCCCAGCTGTGGAGCCGGGTGCCCACCTCTGGAGACCTGCTGCCAGGAGAGGAGCCGATTCCGCACGAGGTCCTCATCCTTCTTGAAGGGGATGTCCCCGCAGACCGTGGCCCCTGGGGTAGCGCTGGCACTGGAGGTGCTCCACGGACGGTGCAGGCGCTTGCCCGTCCGGTCTGGGCACCAGGTGTAATCTTCCTGGGAAAACAAAGAACAATTTCATGAAATCAATTCTAAACAAGACCTGGAAACAAGAAGAAGCTACAAAGCCTGTCACCGTTTCACGGGCCTGAGGAGGGTCTGAGCACTCCATGCGAGAATTAAACCTGTCCATGGGTGGGGAAAAACCCCACCTTTCCTGCCCTTAAACGCACCCCTTCCTCAAGGGCCTACAAAGCAGATCAGCTGGGGCATGGCTTCAGAACCCGTCCCCCTCTGCTGCCCCCATCCACATGGATGGATGCTTTGTCAGGCTGGCTGCCCCCACCCCAGCCCATGCCAGGCTGGCTGGCAGAAGCTGTCAGCAAGGCCAGGAGCCGGCTCCCCTTCCACAACACCCGTCCCCTCTCCCACCAAAAAGCAGCTTGGCGGCCGGGGGAAAAATTAATATTCCCCAGGGCCGCCAAGCGGGGAACCTACGGCGCGTGGCCAGCCCGAGCCCTGCCATGCCTGGAAGCTCGAGCATCCCTCCGCCCCTGCGCCAGCTGGGGACTCATCTTGATTTCATCGGGGCACAGGGCGTGTCCTCCAGGAAGGGGCGGCAGACAAAGCCACTCGGCTTTGCCCCGCCAGCGGCCAGCTCGAGGATGGGGTTCCCAGCTCCACGTGGTGCTCCAGAAGAACACGCCAGCTGTGCCTCGGCTTGCGGGCTCATCTCGATGCCAGTGAGCTGCAGGGGGATGTTTCCCCTGTTCCAGTCCGTGGCACCTTCACTGCACTGCCACCACTTCTCCAATGGGACGGGTAGCACTGAGACGCTCCCTCCACAACTTGCCGGGGACCAGAGGAAGCATCTCCTTGGCTGCGCTCTCTCCTCCGGGCCGCGGCCACAGGGAAACGCTCCGGGGTTTTCTTGGAGTGCCACGAGACGTGTGCAGCGGGTACTTGCTGGGCTCCTGGATCCTACTGAGCAGAGGGATGGATCTCTGCTGTCTCCTGGGCCAGGCAGGGCTCCTGCAGCCAAGAATGCTCAAAAAGGTCTTCCAGTGATGGCCTGTCTGCGGGTTCCATGGATAAACACCACCTGATGAGGTGCTGGCACTCTGCAGAGAAACCAGAAACCGCCACTCAGCGGGACAAGGCTCCTGTCCGTGCTATCCCACATTCCACGGTGCCCAGGCCACACTAGGAGTGCTCGGAGCTGCAGCCAAAAGCTTCCCATTGATCCTCCCTTCCGGAGGAGAGCAGCACAGAGGCACACGTGCCACCTCCTCCAGCTAACCCAGGAGATCAACCTCCTCACTAGCTGCTGGAGCGGGACACTTCTGTGCCAGCTGCCCCCTCCCAACCCCGCTCTTCCTCCCGAGCCTTGAAGGCGCATCCCCACCTTGAGACACCCGGGGCGGGAAGAAGAGTTGGCTCTGGACGATGTCCCTGTTTGTATGGAAAGGAAGGTCCCCGCAGACCAGGTCATAAAGCAGGATGCCCAGGGACCAGATGGTGGCTGGCTGGCCATGGTAGCAGCCAAACAGGATCCACTCCGGTGGGCAGTACTCCGGTGTTCCTATGGGACACGGGCACAGCTCATCAGGCCCATGCTGCTCCCTCCCTCCCTCCCTCCCAGCCAGCTCCTGTCCCACAACAGCCAGCCTCTGCCCCGCCGAAAAGCAACTTGGCTGCAGCCAGCTGAAGAAGGATTCCCCCTCCCTCCCTGCCTCCCTCTTCCCCCTCTGCCAGCAAAGGGGGGAACCTCTGCTGCCCGGTTGGGCCCCGGCTTTGGGCTCACCTGACATCCGGGTGTAGAACGTGTCCTGGAGGATCGTGCCGCAGCCGAAGTTGATGAGCTTGGCCTCGCCCGTGGCCAGGTCGACGAGGACGTTCTCGGCCTTGATGTCGCGGTGCAGGACGCCGCGGCTGGTGCAGTGCCGCACGGCCTCCAGCACCTGGCGGAACAGCCCCCGCGCCACGGGCTCCGTCAGGAACCCCCGCTCAGCCAGGAAGTCCCAGAGGTCCTGACAGCGCTGCGGACGCTCCATGACCAGCGCGAAGCCGTCGGGCAGCTCGAACCAGTCCAGGAGCCGCACAATGCCGCGGAAGCCAGGGCACGACACCATCCACAGCAGCGCCAGCTCCATGGGCACAAGGGCGCCGTTGTGCTGCGGGGGGACCGCGATGCCCTCAGCGGGGCCGATGCTGCGCCGCGCCTTGGGCATCCCCTGCCCGGCCCCAGCGCCGCTGGCCATTACCCGGCCCGGGACGCTGCGCGGCCCCCGCTCACTCCCCGCTCGCTCCCCTCGCATCGTTCCGGCTGCCACCCTGCCGGGCCTCGCCTCAGCCCCGCCCGGCACGCCCCGCCGGCTTCTCCCGCTGGCCCCGCTCACTCACCAGCCGCGCCCACTCCGAGATGCGATCCCGGCGCACTCGCTTGATGGCCACCTGCAAGCCAAGGCGAGCGCCGGGCTGAGCTCCCCGCCCGCCGCTCGCCGCCCGCCGCCCCCTCCGCTCCGGCCCCGTCTCTTACCGGGGCGCCGTCGGTGAGCCGGGTCCCGGAGTAAACGCTGCCGCAGCCGCCGCTCCCCAGCAGCGGGCCCTCCCGGTAGAGCTGCTCCAGGGGAGGCTTCTCCGCCCGTGCGGGCGGCACCGCGCTCCCGCTCTTCTGCCCCGGGAACCCGACCGCCCGGCGCGCTGCTGCTTGGCGAGCCGCCCCGGGCTGCGGCGGCTCGGGGCCGGCGGCCAAGCCGAGCAGCGGCGGAGCTCGGAGCGGGGAAGCTGCTGGCGACGCTGTCGGGGCCGGGGCGGGCGCGGGGCGGCAGCGGGGCGGCTGCGGGCGGAACCGCGGGAGGGGCTTGGTTCGGGGCCGGGGCCTCGGCCGGGGCCGGCCCAGAGCCCGCGCCAGGCGGAGCCAAAAGACCGCGCTGCTCCGCCAGCACCAGAGCAAGAGGCACTTCCAGAAGTGCCACAGCCAGTACGGAGAGAGCCCGGCCGAGGCGGCTCCGCGGCGGGACGGGCAGGGGCGGGCACGGGGCGGCCCCGCCGAGCGGCGCCTTGCGGGACGCGGCATGAGCCGGGCTGGGAGAGGCAGAACACGGACGGGACGGGACGGGAATAGAGTGAGTGTGAGAGGGAGAAGGGGATGGGGAGCGAGTGGAAAGTCGAGCGGAAAACCGATCGAGAGAAGCGCTGCTGCTGCTGCTGCTGCTGCTGCTGCTGCTGCTGCTGCTGCTGCTGCTGCTGCTGCTGCTGCTGCTGCTGCTGCTGCGGAACCGCCGGAGCTCGCGAACGTTCTTCCGTTGCCTCCGCGAACCCAACGGAGGAGCTGCCGCGCGCCCCGCGGAACGAAAGAGAGAAACTAACAAATAAAACCCCAAAGTAATTCCTATTCGAGAAGTAACCAAATCAAACAATGTAGCAATAAAGAAGCGTGTTGGCTTGTGGCTTCTTTCTTCTTTGGCTGAGACGAAGCATTTCATGGGGAAGAATTGCTTCTTCAGACCCTTTTGCAAGAGTGGACAGGAGTGGAGCATTTAATTTTCGAGTAGAAAAGGGAAATCGTATCAGTAATGTCATCTCTTTTCATCCTCTGTTGAGACAGTTGCAGGCTGCCAAAAGACATGGTCTGCAATGTGGAACTTGGGGCCAAGATCCTTTTTCTGCCAGAGGATGAGGAGGGGAAGTATCCCAGAATCGTGGAGTCGTGGCATGGTTTGGTTTGGAAAGGATCTGAAAAATCACACGGCTGCAACCCCCCTGCTGTGGCTTGGGACCCCTTGCACTAGCCCGGCTTGTCTAGAGCTCCATGCAGCCTGGCCTTGAACACTGTCAGGGACGGGACAGCCACACCTTCTCTGGTCAACCTGTTCCAGGAGAGACTTTTTTCTGAATTCCTTACCTAAACCGACTCTCTTTCCACCTGGATCCATTCTCTCTTGTCCTGTCCTTGCCTGCCCTCATACAAAGTCCCTGTCCATCTTTCTTGTAGCTTGCCCTCAGGTACTGGAAGGCCACAGTTGGGTCAAGTCTAAGTCTCTTGCCCAGGTTGAAGAAGCCGAGCTGTGTCAGCCCTTACTTGCAGGAGAGAAGTGTTCTAGATATATATTATAATATTGGCTTTTCGCAAATATTAAAATGGATTTTATATATGTGATGTTAAAGTAACTTTGTTCCAAATATATAGTTTTAAATTTTGTTGTTAATTAGGCTTAGACACAGTAGTGCAATAGCTGATGGAAGTATGCTTGTGTTAAAATGCCTGCTTGGATGGGATAACATCCAATGAACACAGGATGAGCACACCTGTACAGATCTGCCAACCATCAGCACTCACCGTCTGAAGGCAGTGCGGATCAAGGCCCGAACTGGAAGGGATAAAGAGAAGGAGCCAAACCCCAGCCAAGGAACACGCATGCTCTGAAAAGGCAGACCCAAAGAGGGGCCATGTAAAATAGCTCCTGGAAAATGTAAACTAGTTTATGGATATGCATAAGCGGCTATGAATATGCAACAGGCTGATGTAAGGGAAAAGGTATTTAAGGGGGATCCCTGAAGGTAACAGGGTGGTCTTGGCTGAGTGCCAAGATGCACCCAGCCATAAATAACCTTTGCTCCATGGTCCTTGTCTCCTATTGTCCTTTATTAAACTTTTTACATTTTCACAGGAGAGTGAACGTGTTTTTCACATGGACTACATATGCTTATACAAATTCTAGGAAGACTAGTAATTTTTTCTACAATAATTGGGTTAATCATCACAAACAAACATCCATTTTGCAGCATCTCTAGCTAATAGAAGTTGATTCAATCTTCTTTCTTGATTCAGTCTTCTTGCAGTCTTCAAAGCTCTGTTTGTTCTTGCCAAGGCATTCTGATTATCAAAATTTTTATGCTAATCAGGTCTGAAGTACATCAACTCACTTCTGTCCTGGCAGCATGGGCGTGTCAACTCAAGGAGGGAAACACTAACTGAGAGGATTACAGTAAGGTGAAGGTAGACTCAGCCTCCGGTGACCGAGCTGCCGGGTATGATCTGTCAGATCCCCTTGAAGGTACCTCTAGTATGAATGCTCAGGGAAGAAAGGATAACCAGAGCTAGAGGGGCCCTGCCTCGAGCCAAGGAGAGGCACGGGAAAACCGGATCTTTGGTCAGTGTAGATCCGATGGCCTGGCACATCAGAGCCACAAAAATGCAACACCTTAGTTGATACTGGAGCGCAGTGTCCCCTGATACCATCGGGACATGTGGGGGCAGAACCTGTTTCCATTGCTGGGGTGACGGGGGGATCACAGCAATTGGCCCTGTTGGGAGCCGAGGTGAGCCTGACTGGGAAGGAGTGGCAGAAACATTCTATTGTGACCGGCCCAGAGGCCCTGGGTATTCTGGGCATAGACTTCCTCCAGAACGGCAATTACAAAGAACCAAAGGGACTCAGGTGGGCTTTTGGCACAGCTGCTGTAGAGGCAGAGCACATTAAGCAATTGAACACCTTGCCTGGACTGTCAGAGCACCCATCTGCAGGAGGACTCCTGAGGGTGGAAGAGCAGCGAGTGCCAATTGCCACCTTGACCGTGCATCGCTGGCAGTATCGGACGAATCGAGGTGCTGTGATCCCCATCCACAGAATGATCCGTTAGGTGGAGAGCCAAGGGATGGTCAGCAAAACCCACTCACCCTTCAACAGTCCCATCTGGCCTGTGCACAAGTCTCAGTGGAGATTGACTGTGGACTATCGTGCCTTGAATGAAGTGACTCCACCGCTGAACGCTGCTGTGCCGGACATGCTGGAACTCCAGTACGAGCTGGAGTCCAAGGCAGCAAAGCGGTACGCCACTGTTGACATTCCCAACGCGTTTTTCTCCACTTCTCTGGCAGCAGAATGCAGGCCTCAGTTTGCTTTCACCTGGAGGGGCGTGCAGTACACCTGGAACCGACTGCCCCAGGGGTGGAAGCACAGCCCCACCATCTGCCCTGGACTGATCCAGGCTGCACTGGAAAAGGGTGAAGCTCCAGAACCCCTGCAGTACATCGATGGCATCATTGTGTGGGAGAACACTGCAATGGAAGTATTTGAGAAAAGAGAGAGGATCATCCAGTTACTGCTGGAAGCCGGCTTCACCATCAAGAAGACCAAAGTCAAGGGACTTGCCCGAGAGATCCAGTTCCTGGGGGTAAAGTTGCAAGACGGATTGTGTCAGATTCCCACTGAGGTCACCAAAAGGATCACTGCGGTGTCTCCACCCACCAGCAATAAGGAAACACGAGCTTTCCTAGGCACCATAGGTTTTTGGAGAATGCACATTCTCGAGTACAGCCTGATTGTGAGCCCTCCCTACCTGGTCACCTGCAAGAAGAACGATAATTCCTCTGGGGCCCTGAGCAGCAACAAGCTTTCGCCCAGATCAAGCAGGAGATTGCTCAGGCAGTAGCCCTTGGCCCAGTCAGGATGGGACCAGAGATGAAGAATGTGCTCTACTCTGCAGCTGGGAACAACGGCTTGTCCTGGAGCCTTTGGCAGAAGGTGCCTGGGGAGACTTGAGGCCGACCACTGGGATTCTGCAGCTGAAATTACAGAGGGTCTGAAGCCAAATGCACTCCCACAGAGAAGGAAATCTTGGCTGCCTATGAAGGAGTTCAAGCTACCTCCGAGGTGATTGCCACAGAAGCACAACTCCTCCTGGCACCCTGACTGACAGCACTGGGGTGGATGTTTAAAGGAAAGGTTCCCACTACCCTCCATGACACTGCTGCCACATGGAGCAAATGGATTACTCTCATCATGCAGCACACCCAGATTGGAAACTTGAATCGCCCTGGGATTTTGGAGATAATTACAAACTGGCTGCTGGTGAGAACTTTGGTCTCACTGACGGAGAGCAGCAGGAACAAGTGACAAGGGCTAAAGAAGGTGCACCATGCAACCAACTACCAGCAGAGGAAACTCGATACGCTGTTTTCACTGACAGTTCCTGTGGAATCGTAGGGATGAACTGGAAGTGGAAAGCAGCCATATGGAGCCCCACACAACACGTAGCACAAGCTACTGAAGGAGAAGGTGGATCAAGTCAACTTGCTGAAGTCAAGGCTTTTCAGCTGACCCTGGACATTGCTGAGAGAGAGAAGTGACCAAAGCTCGACCTTTATATGGATTCTTGGATGGTAGCCAATGCTCTGTGGGGCTGGCTGGAAAGGTGGAAAAAGGCCAACTGGCAGCGTAGAGGAAAACGAGTCTGGGCTACTGATGAGTGGAAAGACATTGCCTCTTGGGTAGAAAATGTGTGTGTGAAAGTCTGTCATGTAGATGCCCATGTCCCCAAGAGTCGGGCTAATGAGGAACACCGAAACAAGGAGCAGGTAGATCAGGCTGCAATGATAGAGGTGTCAAAGATAGACTTGGATTGGCAACATAAGGGGGAGTTGTTCCTAGCTCAATGGGCCCATGATGCCTCAGGCCATCAGGGCAGAGATGCCACCCACAAGTGGGCACGAGACTGAGGGGTGGATTTAACCATGGACAGTATTTCTCAGGTTATCAATGACTGTGAGATGTGTGCTGAGATCAAGCAGGCCAAGCGAGTGAAGCCCCTGTGGTATGGTGGGCGGTGGTCCAAGTACAGGTATGGGGGGCCTGGCAGATTGACTACATCACACTGCCCCAGACACGCCAAGGCAAGCGCTACGTGCTCACAATGGTAGAAGCCACCACGGGATGGTTGGAGACTTCCCCTGTGCCTCACGCCACTGCCCGGAGCACCATCCTGGGCCTTGAAAATAAATCCTGTGCAGGCATGGTACCCCTGATAGGATTGAGTCAGACAATGGGACTCATTTCAAGAACAGCCTTATCAACACCTGGGCTAGGGAACATGGCATTGAGTGGGTGCACCATATCCCCTACCATGCACCAGCTGCCGGCAAAGTGGAGAGGTACAATGGACTGTTAAAAACCACCTTGAAAGCATTGGGTGGAGGATCTTTCAAGAACTGGGAGCAGCATTTAGCAAAGGCCACCTGGTTAGTTAACACCCGAGGTTCCACCAATGGAGCAGGTCCTGCCCAGTCTGAGTCCCTGAATATAGTAGACGAAGATAAAGTCCCAGTGGCACATATCAGAGGTTTGTTAGGGAAGACAGTGTGGATCAATTCTGCCGCGAGTACAGACAAACCCATTGGTGGCACTGTCTTTGCTCAGGGACCAGGTTGTACATGGTGAATAATGCAGAAATATGGAACAACACGATGTGTACCTCAGGGAGATCTGATTATGGGGCGAGCCTCATATGCAAATATCACGTTTGCTGGATGTTACTGCCACTGTCTTTACATTAAACCAGACAGACCTGAGACAGAAGGAAATGTGTGAATGCTGAAGGTTTGAGCAAGAGATATAGAAGGAAATGTGTGTCAAAGGTTTGAGCAAGTGAGATGGAAGGAAATGTGTCTGAGTAAGTGAAAGATGGAAGTTTTTACTTGATGAAGTTTTTACATGACGTTTGGTAGTTATGTTGACGATTCGGAGATAAGGGGTGGAATGTCCTAGGGTGACATTATGGTGCTTGCATCCCCAATTGTGTGTTCTGTTTATGCTTGATGTTATGTTCTGTGCTTTCGGGACTGGCTCCGAAAAGTGAAGGTTTGTTTTGTCTTGTTATCAGCCAGCTCACCTTCCCTCACAGTTTGTGTCTAGGAGAGAGGCTAGGGCTTGCTGGCTCTCTTGCTTGCTTGCTGGCTTGCTTGCTTTCGCTTTGCTCTTGCTCCTGCTTTTTGCTTTTGCCCTTGCTTTTGCTTATTAGTTAGTTTAGCTAGGCAATCCAATTTCTTCCCTGGACTGTTTTTTTTCCTTTCCCTTTCCTGAATACCTTCCCAACCTGCTCAGGACTGGGACCTGGGAAACACCAAGAAACACCAAGAGCCAGCATTTTGTGACCTGCAGCAGCCATCCCCAGTGCCGGAGACTGAGAACTGGGCAACCACTCCCAGCAGAGACTTTCTGAATTTGTCACCTCTTCAGTGTGGTGAAAGACTTTTTGTCATCTGGTGTTGTTCATTTTTTTGTGCTGGGGAGTGCTTTGCCTGCTCAATAAACAGGTTGTTTACACTACTCTCTGAGGAAATTCTTCCTGAACCAGGTGGGGGTGGGGCTGTGGGGGTTTGCTTTCTGGGGGCTCCTTCTGAAGGTTTTCTCCCAAATTTGCCCGAAACCAGGACACATTACTATATCAGCAGGCTGTTCTTCGGTGAGATCCAGCAGGGCCCTGTTCAGCCTGTGCTCAGCAAACTGACTGGCCATGAGCCACTGGTGGATGTACCTCACCATGGCAGGCACCTGGAGAAGGCAGGGGAGACTTGGAAAGCTGCCAGAGGGAGGAATGTCCCCAGCTTCCCCAGAGAAGTGCTTCCCTTGCCACCACACTGCCATGGCCTCAAAGGCTTCCAGTGACCAGGAGGCATGGCTTAGGAGGCCAAGCAATTCCTGGGAGGATCAAACCATGGCCACAGGCTGCTTACTTGCTTTGGATTGCAAAACCCCTCCTCTACGAGCATATCCAGCAGGGCAGAACAGGTCTTGGTTTTGAAGATGTGCGAATATGCTCTGAGCCCTGTGCCCATGGTGCTGGTCTCTTCCTCCCGAATCCTTTTGATGAATTTGAAAACCAGCTGTAGGAGAAAGGCAGGAAGCCAGGGATGCTCCAAGCGCGGTGCTCGGCTGAGCAGTGACAGCAGGCCCAGCCCAGCTGGGGATTGCGGCAGGTACCTGCGCTGTTCTGTGGAAGAGGCCACGGGTGTGTTCCTGCTCTTGTGTGCGCTGCACAGCTGCACCTGGCAAAGAGCGAGCGCAGCCTGAGCTGAGGGGCTGTGGGAGAGGCCGGAGAACACAGCCCAGCCCTGCACTCCCCAGGCAGGGACAGCCCTGGAATGCCCCAGGGCATGGAGCACGGGCACTGTGGGGTGTCTGCCCTGGCCCTCTTTAGTCCTGTCCATGGGCAAGTGCCCAGGGGATGGACTGGGATGGGCTGGGATTGGATGGGATGCCATGGGATGCCATGGGATGCCATGGGATGGGATGTGGCCAAGCTGGCTGCAGCCACCAGCCCAGCAGCCCAGCTCTGCCACTCACTCTCCTGCTGAGCCTTGAACTGCACCACCTCTTCAGTCTCCTGTGCAGGGCCAGCTCCAGGGCCTTCTTCCTCTCCTCCACCCAGGCCAGCTTGGGCACTCTCGGGGGTTTCTGCTCCATGTCAGTGACTGGATTTGTGGCTACTTGCAGGAGAGATGCCTCGGAAAAGCTCCGAGTCAGCAAGGCCTGCAGTCATGCCTGGAAGGCACCTTCAAGAGAGAAGCCTCAGGAAGGCGACAGGACAGCAAGTCCTGCACTCTGGTCTCGAGGGCTCCTGCCACAAGGACAGGAGACTCCTGTCGAGGATTATGGTCTGGCCTCGGGGGCACCGGTGGCAGGGATGGGAGATGCCTCCAGGGCACCAAGTCCCAGGGTCTGCCCTCGAGGACACCTGCAGGAGAGAAGCCTCGGGAAGGCCATGGGTCACCAAGTCCTGTGGTCAGGCCTCGAGATCAGCTGCAGGAATAATGCCTCAGAAAAGCTCCGGGTCAGACACGAACGAGTGCGCTGTGCGGGGGCTCCTCATGGCACCGCTCTGTCCCGTCCTGTCCCGTCGCGTGCTCCGAGCACTGTGGCACGGTCTTGTCACCGCCAGCTCCTATGTCACCCCGTGTCACAAAGGGCCCTTGGACACGCTGTCCCGTTCCATGCCACGGTGACCGTGCTGCCCCGTGTCACAAAGGGCCCCTGCACACACTGCCCCCTGCCCTAGGGCTGCCCCCAGCCCACCCAAAGTGGCTCAGGTTGGAAGGAATCCCTCACCCCAAGTGTCTAAGACAGCCCGACAGGATCTTTAGGAATGGCTCAAACCATCAGCAAACGCTGCCCTGCTCTGCGGGCTCAGGGCAGCAGAAGGAGCCCCCAGGGCTGCCAACGCAGCTGCGCTGGGAAGGGCACGGGGCCTTCCACAGAAGCTGGCACGGCCTCCTTGGGACATGTCCCGGCTGGTGGCCATCCTAAACCCGCGGCTGTGGCACAGACAAGGAACGTGTGGGCCATGGCAGGAATGCTGCTCTGACCCCTGGGGCCCAGAGAGCGCTGACATCAGCAGGTGTGGCAGGGTCCCTGTCCAAGCAGACCTGCCACCCCCCGAGCCCTGGCAGCACCGGTGCCCGTCTCCTGCCCCAGAGACCTGTGCCCGTGGGGGGCTTCTGTGCCAGAGGGAGCCAAAGCCCACATGCACTGGGGGCTGCGCTCCTGCCTGCAGGGGCTGTTGGCAGGAGCACCTGGAGCAACTGCTGGCAACACTTGGTCTCTGTCAGAAGCTCTTACTCCATGCTGAAATTATTTTCTCATTGAAGTAATTTCTTACAGCACAAAAACCCCTTAGCGGCGAAGGCACAGAAGAGTCTCGCAAGTAAGAATCCTCAATTCAGGAAAGCTTTAATTCCCATTGCTCGACTCAAGTAGTTCCAGAAAGTTGCAAACTTCCCAAATTAATTGGGATGGCCTGAGGAGGTGAAGAGTTGGAATTTTGCTTCCAATCTCAAAGCAGCAACTCATTTGCCTTAACCTCATCCACTGAGGGTCACTTTACAGAACAGAGCACTACACAAAAAAAGGAAAAAAACAAGGGCCATTCTTTGGTTTTCTATGTAGGGATGATAATATCCTTATTCTCTAAAGAAATAAAAGCTCTCAAGAAATCAAAGTCCACTCAGTGGTAGAAAAGTAGCTGAAAGAATTGAGTAGATGGCAAAAGGGCTAATCCTCCCCCTGGTAGGATTAGAGATCTGAGTGGCCAGTAAAGTACAGCTCTCCCCTCTTGTTCCCTGCAGGAGAATCAGGACCATGAAGAGGAAAAGTCACAGATATTCCTTCTGCCCTCCCTAACCAAAGCTGTGCCAAAGCACAGATGCTGCCTTCAAACTGACTCAAATTCCAGCCTAGACCTCTCACCTTCCAGACAACTCCTTCTCCAACACCCCACCAGCACCAAGCCCCCCAAACTCCCACACAGAAGCCCTCAACACCCCGCCAGGAGCCCCAGCTGTCCCCATCCCTCTGCAGAGCTTTCCCACCCTCCAGCAGACGCCCTGGTTCTCTGCAGGTGCCGTGGGATGGCACTCAGGAGGATCTGCTCCAAGGCCTTCCCCTGGAGCACGCTCAGGCTGCCAGGCCTATGGATCCTGGATCATCCTTCCCACCGAGCCTTCCTGTGCACGGCTGTTCCATTTGCACCTTTGCGCTCAGCTCGGACTTCTCCACTTCACCAGGAGTGCTGGGAAAGGATGGAGAGCAGCCTGGCAAGCTCTTTCTGCAGCTCCCTCTTTACCCTGGCTGGGTAGAACATTCCACAGGAAAGCAACTGGTGCCACAAGGAGCGGGTGGCCTCAGGCACCTTTGGGGATGGAACAAGGCCTTGGTTTGACATAAGTCAGCACAAGCAATTCACATGAGTAAACAAGTAATTAGCACAGACATGCCTAAGTACTTAGCACCAGTTAGCATAACAAAAACCTGGCAGGCCTAACTTGACATGAGAGTGACCTGACAAAAAGCTTTAGACACAGTCTACCAGAAGAACTAAGGGCAAGTGTGGAATCAGCCCTGTGCAGGGAAGCCCTGAGGAAGACTTTGTGCTGCTTTGGGGCATCGAGACCGCTCCTGGCCAGGGCCTGGACATCAGCTTCAAGTATGGGAATCTGACACAATGTATTTCCAACCGCCTGCCTATGGAATCACCTCAGCAGTGTGAAGATGGATGGTGATTTTGATACAACTCCTACATCAACCCACTGAAATTTATATGTGGCAGAGAAACATTTCAGTGGGTGCAGACCCCTGCCCTCCTGCCAGGTCAATGAAAGGGCTTTTGGCGGACAATGCATTTGTCTGCCGATTTGTTTGAATGAGGGAGACCCCTCAGGACTGCTATATCCTGAGGGAACACCGTTGGCCTTGTCCTGTAGGCCCCTGCACAAGCTTAAAATCAGCTGCCTCAGCTTCCAGGACCTCTCTTTGCCAGCATCCTGACGTGGATGCAGAAGTGCTGTGAGGCACTGCTGGGACCCAGCGGGACAGGACCGGCTGTCTCATGTCCACGTAGCATGCCTTACACAGCCAGGGCCATGGCTAGATGAACTGAGAGGATTCCACTGCCTTAGTGGTTCGGGCTTGACCCCTGGGAATTTCTGAATCCAGTAAATCACTGGACAGATAAAGGGGATGAATGGGTTTATTTAGAGGGGCTTTACTGGACCTCAGCTGGTGTGGAAGGTGCTAACTGCGGGTCTGTTAGCTAAAGAAGTGCAAAGAAGTTGAGAAGTAAGAAGCTGATAAGGAGTTTTTTTAAGGTTGTTATTGAGGAGACGAAGAGAAGAGAGGAATTGAAGAAAGATAAAGAGGAAACTTTGTAACTAAACAAAGCATTTTTTAAAAGTCAATTAAAGTCACTGTTACTTTTCACTCATAGTGTTATGTTAATTTACTGTAGCCAATAGTTAAAGTAGAAGAAGTATAAACAATTAGAAGTGTATAAAAAGTCAACCATCTTCGATAATAAAGAGTTGCCATCTAAGACTGCTTAATGCCTCTACTTTGTATTGCAACCACCTCAGCAGTGACAAGCTGGTAATGTAGTTTCTCTAGATGGGAAGCAGCCTGCTGTGGAGAATTTAGAAATTCACGAAGGAGTAAGTGGAATAGCCTGCCTTTGCGGGCAGTTCTTGGGAGCCTTGGGCACCTTGAGAGACTGGCACCCTCCATGGGCACTATTGCAGTGCGGAGTTTGTGAGAGGCGTTGGTACTGCTGTTCCGCAGGCAGCGGGGCACATGCTCTGAGTGTGGACAGAGGTTTCCTAATCAAGCCGATATTGAACCTCAGATTTTAAAGCTTGTGTGTGGAAAATCACATCTGGTACCTGTAACCTGGGGTTGCACGTGGGAGGAGAATTAGGAAAGGACTGTGAGGCTTTGTGAAGGGAGTTTTGGGTGGAAGTGAGAAGGAGAAGGAGATAATGGGAACTCACCAGAGCAAAGAAGTTCCCCGAGCTAGCCCTTTGGGATGTATCTGAACCCACTGGAAAGAAGTCACCAGTAAGGTGGGATTGGAGAACAAGAAAGATTTAATCCAATGCTGCATGCGGAGTGGCCATTATACAGGCTGGAAGACTGAGCCAAGTGGCCACCGGCAGGAACTTTAGATTGTAATACCTTGTTGCAGTTAATGCTGTTTTTAAGACATGAAGGAAATAGGATGAGGTCTCTTCTGCTGGTATGTTTCTCCCCTTGTGAAATCATATGGAATGGGAGACGGGCTGTGGGCTCAGCGCTCCCTCAGACCCACTGGTGTTAGCCCTTGAGAAGGAAAACAAAGGAAATAGAGGGCAAATTAAGCAATGTTGCTCAGCATGCAG